>NW_017256643.1:2375-45984 GCF_001594055.1 Mycetomoellerius zeteki | reverse complement strand
TCTTTCCTTTTTCGCGCAGCGTAACGTTATAAAAGAGTCGATAAAAAAAGAAATGAAAAAAGTATTCATCGATAATCGGAAATTAATGTTCAAGAAATTTTCTATACACAGCTGCAGCTGCTGTTATTATTCATACTTTTTTAATCTTTCAATACATGCAAATCATCATCAGTTGTGTTCTGTACGTGTGATAAGATAAGCACACTATGTTACCTTTTTATTTTAATAATATATTTTTATTGAAAGTTAGAAAGGCGAGAAATAACTTTGAGCTATAAAATACAAGGTAGTCGACATGAAGTGTTATAAGCTATTTTCTCAAGAAGTGTTAGCGAATACTTTTTTTTGATATTATATTTTGAAGTTCGTTGAGGCTATTTATAAGACAAATGGGGTACCGCTGTCAGAACTTCTGGATGAATTCCCCTCGTTTTTTTCAATAACATGACATAAATTTTTTACGTTCAATATATAATATATAATATATAATGCGAGCTACATGTTATATAAAATATCAACAGCAATAGCTTATAACGCATCACGGTACGTTGCATATACGTCTGATTAATGTAAGACAACACGCGTTTTCTTTTGTTATTGGTAAAAAAGCATTTTTGTCAGAACCTTTAGCTGTTCATGTACCATGATATGGCTCGACTGTCGGGTCATAAAGCGTTATCAGGCAACGATAGGCGAAGAGGCAAAGAGGCACGTCCATAGATACGATACCTATAGCGGCGAGATGCAAATACGAAATAAGACAAAGGCGGCGCCGCACAGCTGTATAGGTATATAAAATACCATTTTATCGGTTTTCATCGTCGCGGCTTTTGCGCTCTTTTGGAATTCATACCTGCGTTCCCCGTCGGATTTCCTCGATCCTTCCTTCCTTCCGCATCCGTGACACCAAGAAACTCAAATTTCCGTTTACCTTCTCTTGCCACGGTTCGGATCCTTTGCGTTTGAGGAATCTCTTTCGCGCTCCATGCGCGTGCCTCTCATATCTGACACGTGGCACGTGGTGAAGGGGCACGTATTTTCAACGCACCTTCCACCTTTGGCGTAGGATTATTGCAAAAGTTCAACCAGCAAGAACCCGCGAACTCGAAAACTTTCGAATTTCGAGAGTATAATGTTGCAAAAGCTTATGATTCTAAAAATTTCTAAGAATCATACAAAACGAAAATAGAGAGAAAAACTTGATAAACTTGAAGTTTAAAAAAAATGTAAGAATTTATATAAAAGAAACTAAGATTCCCGTAAAATTCTTGAAAATTGTGGTCGAACTGGAAAAAAAACATGTTGTTTTATCTGTTAAAATAATCAATAATAATATTTCGTAACATAAACTATACGAACTATAACTATAAACTAAACGAAATTTTTGATAAATACTATATAAATGTTCTTATGTTTATTCATACTACACATTTCGTGACTATTTTCCTAATCTAGTTCCGTATGAAATCGTCGAGTTTTGCAGCATTAATCTAAGATCCTGATAAGAAATTTATGATGCAAACTTGTGATGCAAAATATGTACGAAGCACTTTTAGTAGAGATCAATGTTGCAAATGTGTACCTTCATAGTAACAGAATATGGAAAGCGCTGAAATTTTTGTAACTGGTGAAATGGTTTATTTCGAAAAATTGTGCAACAGAATTCTCGTCTGTTCATTGTCGAGGTTCATTCTAGATCAAATTTTGCCTATTTTATAATGTACATACACATTTTGCAAACGTCGAGATAATTTTTTTTCGTGTGAAAATAGACTGGCAGAAAATTAGACATCAGAACTCTATAAAATAAATATACGGGAAAACCATTATATTTGCTACCTAACACATATATAATTGGCACTTTAATATTTCTATGCAATTTAATTATGAATATGCAATTACGAAATGTAATTTAATACGAATTGTATCGATGAATGCGTAATCAAAATTTAGAGAAATTTTGTAAACTTGTTTCAAGGAAAGTAATCTTATACACATTTGTGTGTGTGATTCAATCCGTACTCTCTCTCTCTCTCTCTCTCTCTCTCTCTCTCTCTCTCTCAGATGACTTCTTACAATTTTCTGTTTCTTTGAAAGCTTTCGCTTCGTTTCCGTTTACAAGTTGTCATTAAGGATAGATAAAATCGAGAAAATAAAAGGGTAATTTCCTGATTACTACAGAGCTTGGTTTCTACCTAAAGTTATCTTTCATTTTCAAACTAATGAGCAGACTCAAACAACACATTGAGAAAATCTAGAATGTTGAAGATGAGATAAAAAACGAGGAGAAAACGCGCGATGCAAATGATCATTTAAATGTGAATCGTAGTTTTTTATTAATAAATGACTCCATACAGTGAAATCTTAAGGATTTGAAGAAAATACGGAATTCATTACCTAATAAAACTTTGATAAAAGCTATTAAAATACTTAATATTTATAGAAAATGTGTATATGTATAACAAAACGATAAAGAAATATTTTCGCTGATGTAAAACAAAGAGGTATCAGTAACCATTTTATGATAATTTATGTTATGCTTAAATATAGCATTAATTGCGTGGTATGGCCGATAATAGGGTCTGATAATAGCATTTGATATAACATAACGCATTACCGAATGTTAACTCAGGCAGTTATGCATTATTATAGCACGTGCCAATTTGCGTAATGATGTAGCGTGTCGCGTAATGAGTAGCATCTCTCTGTTAAAGTTGCTCCGTTCGATTTTGCATTCTGCGCGTTATCGTATCGCGAGTTTCATTACATGCTGAAATTTCGTTTCGTGATGAGGATTCTCGCTTTTGATCAAACAGACTATCGTCAGAAACTGCTTTTATACATTAGTTTAATATTTGCTTGTATGAGTATACGAACAAGTTATACATATACATATATTATACGCAATAACACGTTTATCTGTGGGCTTTTAGAACTGTGAAGCCCTAAAGCGCTAAACGCCAGGGGTGCCACAGCTTTAATAAATTAGGAAATTAGGTAATTTAAATGATTACGTCTGTGCGATTTTGCAAATCATTGAAATTATAGATAGCGATTATCGTTAACAGTACACGTACTTGGCGGGGTTATCTCTTTCTTAACAAGATATATAATTAATGACATGATTGACATAATATTTATCATCACACAGATTAATATCATCGATAAGATTAATATCTTGAATCGATGTATTTATAAATCTAGTCAGATGCATGTAAAGAGTTGTATTCATGAGAGGGAGTGCTAAATTTAATATTCCCTCAAAAAAATGATTTTGCAGTTATAGCGAAAATTAAGTACAAAAAATAGCTAAAATAGATAAATTTCTAGCAAGTACTGCGATATTGGATACGTATTGCATCTAATATAAATGATAGAGATATAATTTAGATTTGTGCTATAAATTCTATGCGTATGATACATAATTTTCTATCACATACAAAAAACAGCTATAATTCTAGGTGGAGCAGCAAAATATTTTTTTGCGTGTTAACACCAACATGATGTAGATTTCAAATCTCTGGTGTTATCTGTTCAATATCATCACTGTGTGGATTTAAAAACCCATGGTGTTAAATTCACATCATCTAGTGTTAATATTAAATCAATACAGTGAAAGTTATATATAGACACTGTTTTTTTTACAGAAATAAAAGAAAAACTGAACTGCGTGCAGCTTTGCAAATTTAAGTTCCGTAAAAGGGTTAAAAAATTTATTTCTATATTCTTAAATTTTTCTATCGATATATTCAGAAACTAAATGATGCATACCAATATTTCGCGTACATTTCAAAATAACTAAGTGAAACGACTGAATATTTTATTACTCCAAAGAACGAATTTGCATTACGTTGCATTGGTGAAAGTATGTATCTTAGAAACTAATTATATTTCACGAATTTTATATTTATTTGCGATACTTATTATACATTTTAAAACATTGATTTATATAAAATTGTACGAAAATATTTATAACGATCAAATATTTTCTCTTCCTTGGGTATTCGACAAGAGAGAATTGAAAATATTTTTTATTGTTCTAAAAATGGAAATAAATGGAGATAAATTTCGCGAAACAGATGTATTGGACGAAACATAATAAAACTATTTAAATAGAAAAAAATCTGTTACCAATAGATTTGCTATCTGTTACTAAATAAAAAAAATCTGTTATCAATTCATGGGATAAAATATATAAAATAAAACAGATAAAAAGGGATTAACTGACCTTGTTAAAAGTTTTAACAAAAAAATTCAATTGAAATTTCAATTGGAATTAAATACAAACGTCTAGTGATCTCAAATAGACTTAGAACAATTGTAACTTATATTATAACATGTTTCCGAGAAGAAGAAGAAAAGATAAATCAAGAAAATTTCAAAGCTACACAGATATATGTCAGCTGTATCAAGTTATGACAGTTGGACGTTTTACGTGACTTCAACATCAATGTATCGATTGGAAATGAACCGTATAAGCGTGAAAGGGGGGGAATCGTCGAATCTTCCTTATTCCACATGACAACTGGATATTCTCAAACAGAGTAAGTTAGAATATCAAACTTTGATAGTCGAGCACTTGCGTAACCTCGGGAGCGCACGTCAGGCGAATCGCCTGCGAAACGAGAATGTAAGGATCGTTCCCGTTTCGTACGCTCGCTCTATTCTTGCTCGGTTCTCGCACGGCTTTAAGGGACACGAAAAATACGGGCGACTCCGGGATCCCTGGGCTTCGTCGTGTTCGCGCGTTTTTTCTTTTCTTTCTTCTCTTTGTCTCTGCCACGAGCCGATCCCTGCGCGCGAAGGTCTGGCTAACGCGTATGTCTCCATTTCAAAAATTTAGAATTACAAGGGCGACGACGATGATGACGGCGACGACACATGTGTGACTCGCATGACTCTCCCGCGCAATTGAACGCGTAGGTATAGTAAAAGATATGGCCGTTTCAAAAAGATCTCCTAACGTTTTAGTCAATGTATGCTACGTGAGTCGCATACTCGGTCACATGATCTTTATTTTATATTCTTGAGAATTCTCGAATTCTCCGATTTCTCGAGCAACGGGGTCTTGAAAAGATATATAATATAATGACACTGAAAATGTATAACGTAATCGAACTACAAAACGGTGGACACCCGTTGACTCGGATGAGCTGTATTTTATTTAATGCTTTATTATGCGCTAAATTATGCAGGATTTATATGTATTATTAGAAATAAATATGAAAGTCTTGATATCGAGCGTTATACATATTATATTTTGCTAGTATGTTCACATCATTTATAATAAATATATCTAAGCGAAACATCATTTATCTCTTTACCTAATATTAAAAGTATTGAGTGGTCGTTATTAATCTAGTTTTTATTTTTCTATTTTTTAAATTAATATTATATTTCTCGCATAAAAGATAGGATTCTGAAATTTTTTGATTTTTCAATAATTATGCTCTTTATATGATGAAATATTAAATTTTTCATCATCTTTTTACTTTTACAGTAAATTTATTGTTTTTATTCACTTTTTTTTCTAGTGTTGACATTATTTCAAATTTATTTCTAATGCAATTTCTATTTATTTCAAATTTATTTCTAATGAATCCTGCATAATTTACAATCAGTATTATTCGCGATAGAAGTTAAATTTTGTAGTAACACGCCACGTAATTTAACGTAATAATGCCATTAAATAAAAATATGGCTCGTCTGATTCTCAGCGTACAGTTTTACTGTTCGATTCCGTTATACATTTTCAATATCAATCCGGAAATGCGTCGATGTATGATTTAATCCATTTGATGGAAGCTGCGTAGAACGTGCACGAAAAATTCACAGCATTGAATAATAAAGTCATGGAAGTAAAATTCATGCAAACTCTTAATAAGTTTTTGGTAATTAAATTGGACATTCAGTTTTAGCCGGCAACTTATATTTTATATTTTTACAAGTTATATAACATGATCAGCATGATCATTTTATGTAACATGATTGTATTTATATTTACATGTATATTTATGTTATATTTATTATTTATTATTTTATTATATTTATTTATATTTGTATTTATATTTATCATCGTAGCATATGGTTATATCTATTATTGCAAATAACTTTTCGCAAAATTGTTCTTACTTAAACGATCATCATCGTGAAAGCAAATCGAATTACAACTCTTATCAATATATTGATATGGATGTGGAATATTACGCTACTTCATGCTACTTCATGCTGAATTTGCTATGCAGCTTGTCGTCCACGTAATTGCACAAGTGCTTGCGCAGCGACGTTTGCTGTGTGCGATAAAAATCCGTCCGTATGAAACGTTAACAAAATGTTGAGAATTCCTGTAAAAAGCGTTAATTACACACGTATAATTTCTTATTTAACAGCACTTCCTAGTGGCTTGGATAAATCCGCGGTCGAACGTTGATAAATATAACATACGCGCAGAATTGCATGCTGCTCCTAGCGCAGTGGAAACTATCGGTAGGGTCAGACACGAGTGAAGCCGGGGAAGCCTTTCATCGGTGCGATTAGTTAAGTCGACGTCCACCTACATAAAGCGTTCCATGGTAGATCGAAGCTTTCAGTGGTACGACTCGAATTTCTGTTAGACGAAACGTGACTCGTTATTTTTGTCCAACGAAATATTGCACCACTTGCTTGATACACCGAATCGTGTTACAGTTGTCAGTGTATGAATCGTTCTCACTTACAAGACTTAGCTGAAAATTCAGAAATCAATATAAACGATATGTTTATTAACGATATCAGAATCATACCATATTTCATTATTGATTATTGTGTAGTTGAATTAATTTGAATTGATAAATGAAAGATAAGATGAATAATTCGTGCGTCGCAGTAATATTAATCCGCTTCTCTGCACATATGCTTTTTCTCTTGGCAATGATATAAATTCACGCTGGTAAAAACGAGGAATGGCGTCAGTAGAAAAAAACGAAATAGGTCGTTATCGTGTCCAGAGATTCGCTTCACCAGGCGAATAGTGCGTGCACGTGGAATAATGCATGAGACGGAAACAAATGATCGAAGTCTGAACACGCGTTACGGAAGAACACTTGCGCGAGTGAGCAAGTAGTTCATCAAATGTTTCAGTATGCAGTTTAATCACATAAATGTGCGGGCGCGCTATTATGTTGCCACCTGCTTGTTTTTATTTATAATTTATTTTTTACACATTTTTTAACACATTTTTTAACACATTTTATTAACACAAAAAGTCCATAAATGCAAAAAAAAAACTATTCTAATAACATTTTTTATTTATAACGTATCCTACTAATATTTTAATCATATAAAATATTGTTGAAAGATAGATTTGGTCAGTGCTTGCAATTATTTTCACCATTTGTTGGACACGAAACAAATATTTTTATTGGATTTTATTTTGTACAAACGTTAGTGTCGTTCCGAAATAGCTATAACCAGCTACAATAAATATTTCGTTTGTTTTTCCACGACAAATATTCAAGTACCTGTCTCCAACAGTTTATTGAGCGATATTCTAGTCCGGCGTTATATCTCCTTTATCTAAAAATATCTCTACATTGTACTTTAGTTTCAACTGTCTTATGCATTCAATTATGCAATTTAATTTCTCTGATTGCATGTGAAAATAGTAGGATAATACGGAATATTTAGAAACGATTAAAGAATGTTCTTTTTCTTTTATAGATTCATCCACTTTCTTCGTGTAGCTTATTTATAGTCTTTTTTTATAGCAGAGAAGAAAATTGTAGAAAAGTTTTCTCTCTCTTTCCCATTTTATTCCAGTATATTTTTCTATGAATAATATTATAGATTATAATACTAGATAAATTGTATTATAGAATTTGCCTTTCAAGTTTCTGTTCTTCTCTTGAATAGAACACTTTGCATATATTGTACATTGGAAAAAGAGTACGGTTGCGTTAATTAGAATTTTGGTTGAAAATAGACAAATCAGAATTTTCGATTAAATTTGTTATAATTACATTTGAGATAACTAGAATTCTGATTGATATAATCAGAATTTCTTTATCCGTTCATTTTCAACCAGAAATTTTTCTTTTGTGGAGAATTTTTGATGAATTGTGAGAACATTCTTATAGAATCTTTAGAATCAGATTTCTCGAATGTCGAGATTTTGCTAAACGGTTCCGTACCGAGCTTCGTACTCACGTGTGGATGTACCACGGTTCATTCGTACGCAAAGCCGTACAAGATGCGCGGCAAGTTACTTGGAGTAACTCGCATTACGAGACCGCACTCTCAAGAGTACTCTCTGCAAGTCCAGTCGGTTTCGCATCTAACGGTAACGTACGAACTATCCTGGGATCTTGGTATGCGTCTTAGGAATTTAAGCCGATGGAAACGGTAAGGGTCCCTGCAACAGGAGCACCTGTCAGTTGCAGTCGCGGCCGGCGGGGCAGACAGGCTCGAAGTGCATTCGAATTCTGGATGCAGTTGCGATGACGATGAGTGGAAGAGTCGGGTTGGCGAAACGGCCTCTTTGCCAATTTGCGTTCTCGAGGACGCGTCCTTGTTAGACCGCATTGCTAGAATTTAATCCCCCTTATACGTAAATGGATATAGGAGGAGAGAATTAGCGCTCAGTCGGCGCTTGTTGGACTACATTGATTATGTGCCATTGTTTCAATCAGGCTGTCTCGAAACTGAGCTATCCATTTGTCTGTCTTTTTCTCATGACTCCGTCGGATAGCTATCTCATTTATTATCAGCAGCAGCGATTTCCAGTCGTTGTATTTCGCTCTTTTTATATGTCACAATTAATTACATTTAGTTTTTTTATGAGCTTCTTTTGTTGTGATCTAATTTTCTAAAAATATACGTTTAAATGATTGAGTATCAATAAATTTACGCAAACGTTATACCTATGTGTATATTTTACAATTGCGTATTGCATATTCGCACAGAAATATCGCACAGAAAGCAATAATTGGGAGATAATATTCATTTTGATAAAATACACAGAAATAATTATTCTTTTGTTAAATTAATTCTTCATTCCACAAAATTGATTCAGGTGAGTCTTTTGTCGGTTGATTATTATCTTAAAATAAATTCGTTTCGGTTTTCAGCGATATTCTTGTTTTGTTTGACTATTAAACTATCATACTCGATTTATTAGGAAATTCTATTGCATAAATGTAATTCAATCTGCCATTTCCGTTTGCTAACGTATTGGTAACTCTGTAAATTAATTTCATGATCATTATTTTGTAAAGATTCGAATTGCAAACAAAAGGATAAACTAAATATGCATTCATACGCATGCATGCACATACTTTTGAGATATATATTTGATAAGGAGGATTTTTAATAATGGTGATATATAGAGCAGAAGAGAAACAAAAACGAAATGGCTATTGTAAAAAATTCAAAAATGTATTTAAAACTGTTACAGTTTAAAGAATTAAAAGAAATGTACTTTAATAATTTTTTTTGTTCAATAGTAAAAGTAATTTTTAACTTTTTGTTAAAAAAAAAAACTTTTTATCGGTTAACATGTTATCATTAAAATTACATTTAAAAATAAGGGTTTCGAGATTCAAATGCGCTTTGTTATGTGCGCATTGTATTATATTTTGTAAAGCAAATGGTGAATGGATTCTCGAAATGACGATATTTTCCACTCCATAGATAATTTCCTGACAAGAAATTATATTATCTCGTCATACTTTCATCACCGATGTTTAAAAGCTTATTTCAGAGATGTCTGACTCATTCGTGATTCGAGAAGGCTTTAATACAATTTTGCTCTACCGCGATTTCGAGCTACCTCGTTTCATGCTCAAATATCCCGTGTTTTCATTCTATCCTTCTTTGTTTGTGACGTTAAATGACGTTTATGTAAATTATGGCAATATTTTTGAGAAAATATTTAACTATAATTTTATGAACGCGTACATTTAAACGACGAAAACGCTTTCGCCCTGTACGGATTTTTACTGCATTAATTTTAGATATTACAAAATTGCATTTATCTTTAATTTGATCATAAATACATAAATATATATTTTCGCATTAAAATGCATTATTTATTTTATTATCTGATGTTACATGGTATATTTTCACGGTAATATTTTCAGTATATGTTAATAATTGAAACAGGATATAATTTTTCATTAATTATGAATCTTATTGATTACACATTTACAGTCATCATTGTGACAAGTTACATTGCTACAGAATGTTGCACATATGCATGTTTAAATTTAAAATATAATAAACTCATTGCTTTATTTTTTGAAACTTGTTTAGCTGTTTATCTGTTCAAAACAATATTAGAATCGTAATTTGCATAATTTTCTAATGATAAGTCAATGTTTTCTCTAAATACGCTGTATTATTACACGATATTCTGTTCGATACAATATGAAAAAGCGACAATAATATGAAATTCTAGTGCTACGTTGTAGGTGAGTCCCAATTTCCTGAACGACCTCGTGCCATTAGACGCGAGTGCATCGTGCTGATGGGCCATGCGGAAATTCGTGCCAAATTTTGCCATTCATTGCGCAACGGATGTCTATCGCGTTGTCGAAGAGATGAAAGAAAACAGAGCAAGTGAAATAAGATCACGCTCGCGTGCGTTAGAAGTTACATTGAATCTTTATATTCATTGTTGGCGTGATACATTATTAAATCTGTAGTATCAAATTTAACCTAATTTAAGTCGCCTCTAAAATTAACACAAAAATTAATTTTAATATTTTTGCATGCTCAAAAAGTCCACTATACGTCTTTAAATTAAAATCAACATTTTATTTTTTACAGTGTATAGTGTCAATTAGACACTACATAGCGTCAAATTACTATACAGTGTCCAATTTAACCGTTTCAATATGAAATATTGAGTAGGAGCAGTAACGATTCGAATTAGGTTAAATTTGATACTATAGATTTAACAGTGTACGTCGTTATCACTGACAATCTTGAGAGCATGGGCGTCTTGCGTCGCAAGCTGTGAGTCGAAAGCAGAATCATGGCTGAAAATGCCACGTAGATGGTATCAGTCATGATCCACGCTGAATAATGCAGACGACGAGCGGGAGAGATGTTACTTGAGAGCGCGTTCGACGAAACTCGCGGTCGTTTCCAGCATCCTTTGACCGCATCAGAAGGCTGCGTAAGCGTGCATAAAACGTGCTGTAAGAGCGCCAACGTTGGTTTAGGACCGCGTCAGTTTTACAGGCCTGTTTACCGCGCCTCCACCGAGAAATTCAACCATGCTTTAAAGCTTAGATAGTACCTAGGTGTCCGCCGCCGTGATACGTCCGGGATTTCCTTGGGGGATTTTCGAAGCGGCACCGTTGAATCTCTCCCGGAAGCTGGGTGCAATCAGTGTGTTACAAAAGCACGTTGTCGGAAGCTTCAAACATACCCAGAGGAACGTTTATAATGCATCGATATTCGTATGCGTAACGATTATGTTTTAAACTGAAGATATTTTATTAATATAAAACATTTAAAACAAAATTAAAATGATTTTTTTTATTTAATGTCAACTGATTTTGCATTAAATTTTAGAAAGTGGGCGGATTTATTTTTTTTTTCAAATCATAGAGCTTCTTTTATTGTAAGTAAGATTTATTATAATTCATTGTATTAATTCCTCAAACACTGTTTTAGATCTACTATAATGATTTCCCAGCCGTTACAACGTAATGCCAATATTTAAAAATTGGCAAATCTACACTGAGAAAAAATGTACTAAATTTTAATAAATATTTATTTAAATAATGCCAACTAAACATTTACTTATAATAAATAAATATTTATTCAATAGAAATGATTGTTGAATCAAATTAATTATCCTTGTATCAAATAAATATATCTTTATATTTAGTAAATATTTAGTTGATATTATTTAAACATACAAATGATTTATTAAAATTTGGTATATTTTATTTTAGTATATTAAAGATTTGTTATAAAGGGTTTTTGTGAGTCCGCTAAATTCAAATTTGGTATCAGAAATTTGAAATTCGAAATGGCAGATTTAATATTGCAGTTTGACAATCGAAAAAAAAATTTCGTGAAATTAATTAAGATGTTGAAAAATAATAATCGAAAAGTATGTATGAAGCTTAGAGAATGTGTGAAATAAAACGGTAAATCGAATATGATATATTATATCATATATGATATAAACAAGCCATGAGAGAAATGCGGATAAGATTATTAATCTATAAAAATGAGGCAAAAGTTTTCATTTTCGAGTATACATATTTGGAATATTAGTAGCTATCTAACGGTTAATTTTAATATAATTTTGATGTAATTTTAGGAGTTTGGTAGGACAAATATTAATACGAGCAAACAGAAATTACAACAGCGGCACTATAGTGCCGCTTCCGTCCTGTGAAAGTTAAACTATTAATTAATTACACATAGACATATAATTAATGTGCTTTTACAAATAATACATTCACAGTGTAAATGGATAATATTTTTTTATAATATATTCACAGTGAATATATAATACATTTTTTTTACATTCAATTATTATAGAAAAATGATTTATATATATGGTAAATATACTAATTTAATTTTAATTGATTTGGCTTGCTGCAGATATACCTAATAGGTAATACGTAAAGAGTAATGCAGATATACCTAATAGGTAATACGTAAAGAGTAATGCAGAATTCTCTTAATGTCTAAGAGTTTCCAGCGGTATGAAAAATTAATATAAATAGTAGAATGTGATTTACATTACATAGCATATAAATCAGATTATTATTATCTGAAAATGAAAGGTTTGATTCCCTATGGATAAAGTTCATTTCTGTTCTATATCTGTCGATTCACATTTGCTTCCTCTGGGATGACTGATTCACATTTGCGCTTAGTAAATCCGAGCTTAATACACTGTAGATACTCATGTACATTTACACATCATATCCATTCATATGCATGAGATATTTTTATATTTTGGGCGATAGTATAATAAGTTTTTTAGGGAAAGTGGAAACAAGTTACAACTTAATTTAAGAATAATAATCGTAATGATAAAGAAAAAAATTTACACACATGTTGAATGTGAGAGAGAAAAGTTTTTTTTCTATTTATATTATTTAATTTGAAAAAATTTAAACAGAGTTGCATAATAAATAATGCTCACTCTCATATTACACTACGTAATAAAATTTTAATGGGCAAATATTTTACTGCATCATTAAACGTAATTTATTTATCTCCCTATATTATGCAAAGTAATATTATATTATATATGTTATATAAATCTGTAATTCCTATATATTTTTATTTTTACTGTTTTACTTTGTATATCATTATACAAATACGTATGTGTTCATATATGTGAGTAATTTTTTTCTATTCATTTCATAGGTAAATATTTGATTACTTGATAATTGTGTGATTGCTCCAGTAGTTATCAGAGTTAAGGTAAATCATACGATAATAAGCATCACAATGTTAATTAAATACTCAGAAAAACCCTCTCCAAGTATGTGATCTATTTCTCTTCCAACTTTTTCTCTTGGTTATAGTGGGCTATTTGTATTTCACTTGCAAACATTATTCAACTTGCAAGCGCAAAGTTTAAATTCTACTTGAAAAATTGTATGTAATTTTATATTATCTACTTTGTAATTTATGCGCAAAAATAAAATCCAATAAAACTTTCGACAATTGTACTTTAATCTCTAGAAAATACTTAATCTTGAAAAAGTGTATTAAGTTATTTTATGATTAAATACAATTAATTTTTATTATGATAATGTTGATTTTACATGAATGAATGAAACGTTATAATTTATGTTCTTTAAATAAAAATATACACCGTTTATTTTATATATATATATTTTACTTTATTAGTTCTTATAATTATCAAAAAGTTTACAAGCAATTGCAAAAAAAAATATTAGATTATCTTAAATTTACTGTTTTTCTTAATTTGTTTGTACCGAGCTTATATAATAGTGATAAAAAAAGAGAAATTTGATATATTAGGTATTCATGCATTTTTATTTCTGGATGCTTGTCTTTATATTTTATATGCGCATATTATATTATTATAACTTTTGGAACTGTATATTATTTGCTGGTCTGTTAGACATTGATTAATCACATTGGACACAATAATCTGTAGATCAATATCTTTGACTGGTATGTACATTAACCCGTAAATATCCAAGTAATGGAACTACTCGTATATTTAATTGTTGCAAAATGTTTGAGAAGACTTACGTTAGTTATTATGTAGTAATTATTATATATAATTAATACGTTTTCATTTTATAAACCGTGTACCAAGAAATATATGTTCTTTCTCTGAAATATGCATATATCTATTTTTTTGTAAAATATTCTAAAAATTTCAATTTTATATCTTCATATAATCAATCAAAAAAGCTAAGATTAACAAACAAATTTTCTACATCTTGAAACTAACTACAAAAACAAAACAAATCATTTTTCTTATAATGCTTATGCAGTGCAACCATTTTTTGTTGTAATTTTATATATAATAAATAACTTTTAAACGAATAAGTGGAACTCTAATAAATATTTGTCCAAATAAACTTTTGGATGAATATTCATTAGAGTTTTATCAATATATATAAACATAAGTGATCACAAAAGTCGCTCGTTTTTGCGTTCCTGCGATGGAACTGAATTGTGTATCAAATAAAATCTTATGATGAGACATTAATCGCAAAAAATGTTCAAGTTGAACTGAGTTTAACAGATATGGGTGGTCAAAAAATAATCGTAGTTCAAAAACGTCAACCCATACGTTTTGAAGCATGAATTTTTATGTCAGTCTAATAATTTAAAACTTTGTGCCCGGGGAGTTTGCTGGCTGTTTTTAACAAGTTTGGAGTCAATTTTTTGTAACTAAATGGATTTAACATAGCGGATGATATATCATGTTTTAAAAAATGTTTTAATTTCTATGAGAAATTAAAACATTTATAGGAGTTTTTTTTGCTTTGCTGATTATAAATCTGAAGTCAGATCTTCAGAAAAAAATGATTAATCCAGTATGATAAACGAAAATTAAAAAACTTCCGCTTTTATGACGATCAATATTCGGTCTATTAAAATTGGCCGACCAATAATTTTTATAAAATATTGTTTCTGTGATTTATATTGTGATGCTGATTAAAAATCTCAATTCAGATTATAACAAATAAAAATAAATGAAGGTTGCATGCTCGATCCACAATATATCAAGTATCGGACATTGGCGATATTAATTATTTTTATTTGTTATGTTAAAAAAAACTTTTTTTTTATATACGTAACTCGGAAAAATATGTATGACGAAGGTTTTGCGCATTTATGCACTGAAATGTGACCATCTTATACATCTTATTTATATTATCTATATTAGGTATATATAGGTGTAAAAGATTTCCAATTATCGGAACAATAATCCCGATTTTTCTTCCCTTTTAAAAATCCCTTTAAAGCAGACATTTATTAATGTTATTAGATGAAGCTTTATTTCGCATGAAAATAAGAATCTTCTGTTGAATTCCAAAAACTGTTTCGTGTTGTAGCGTGATTTCCGCTGAAACGCGATGAGATACAACGAAAGTACGCGCGATGGATCTATCAATACAATTTAATTAACAGAATAGCGTTGTTACAGCGAGGAGTTAATTTCAGATACGCTAAGCCAGTGCAATAGTTCACCGTTTTGGCCATCCGACCAATTAAGCACGTGATCTGCATTTTCTTCATGTCTACGAATGCCCTATCGTCGTTCGCACGAATGTCCCGAGAGTCCAATAATGAAATAAACATGGGCGCTGTACATAGCGAGTAATTTAATTCTACATATGTTTGACCACGTGTTGGTTCACACTGACGACTAATGCCAATAAATTGTCTATAAAACGTATGGCAAGATAAAATGTTGGCATCTATACCTGTGCTCGAAGCGCAAATTGAAACATTATATGGCTATTGTCGCGCAATTAAAATAATGCTACGTTATACGTGTACGTAACAATTATTCGTTTATTTCGCGTTTAAATGATCGATCCTCGTCATTCGCATAAAACATACCAGACTCCATTACCTCGACGTTGCTCGCACTGTGTACATCACTTCAGTTTTAAGTAAATTTTCGCAGAAATCCAAATACTTAATTTGATCCAGTATTTACTGGAATAAAGGCTATTATTTTGAAGTATTCTAAGACATAGTCTAGAAATTGAGTCCTAAAATTGTATTTTTCCTTTTTTATTCACGTAATCAATACTCTGTTTTAACTAATTGCAAGTAAAAATCAGATCGCTTTAAAATTATAATTTACCTTTTTAGAGATATCAAAAGATTTATCATATGTGTAAAGGCACAAAAGAATTTTCACCGTAGTTCGCGAAACGAAATGTCACATTTGCTCGACTAGACATGAACCATAACTGACGTTGCACATAGTATGAGGAGCGTCATGTAAACACTTTAAACACTCACGTAGCACTTGACAAGCGACACCGATGTCGTTAACCTTTTGTAATTCGCTTGACTTTAATGTAACTTGATAACTTTTTACGTCTTATGTTAATTAACAATGAAATCAATGCAATTTGTAATCCATAATTGCGGTCAACAATAAATACAGTTTTGTAATGTGGCGCTGTCAAAAATTTCTTAAAAATTTTATATGTTTAATTACTGCATATAGAGGTACAAGATGTTTTTAGAAATTGCGATTCCTTCACAGGCTCTTCTTTGTAAAATTTCTTCCGTCAGACTGAAAAGAATTTTCAAATTTTTAAATTTCATTTTATTCGTGAAAGTATTGGTGTATACGACTTTTAAGTCTTTCGAATCAATGGTTACTTAACTTACAAGTTACGTCGAGTAACTTGTAGTACGGAGGACGGCACGCGCGGGCTTGGATATACTCGATATTCATATGCAATGATCCGTGCATACCTAACGGTATGTAGCCTATTGGTGATCAATGCAATCGCGGCGGTACTGGCTATGTTTGCGAAACGCACATCGCCTCTAACCATTTGACTTATCTATATATAATTATCCAGACTGCTGCCTCTTGCTCGTGCACCTCGGATAACGTCGTAAATATATTTATACGTGTACGTGAGATGTCACGATTGGGATGAACGTGAGACCTGCGACGATCTCCAGTTCTCATGACACCGCGGAAACTCTCGATTAACGATATGTCCATTTGGTATTTCAAAGGAACTGCTAATTCACGATTCAGATTACACACGCCTCGTACGATCGATCTGAGGAAAGCGTGCAGTAATGTGAATTAAAGTAAGAGTATTATTATCTCAATCGAGTATTATTAACTGTAATCTCGATAAAAATTAAATACATAAAGTAAAATATTTCAAAATTAATGTAAACTTTGGTTATTAATAGCGAATTCGATTGGATGCATTCAGTACGCTCTATAAGTATATTATCGTACACAAATTGCCATAAAGATGCGTGTTCAATATAAATATAGAAACAGATTAAACCATAAAATCTTCAATATATTTTATTGTGCTATTCAATATTTTATAAAAGTAAAATACTTGTATTTTACTTTTACACTTTTAATATGCATTAGTCCAACCGAATTCGGTGCTAGTTCAAATAAATGCAGTCTTTTGATTTTGTATTATAAAGTCACTTCTAGGGCTTAGATCATTATTAATGATCGCAATTGATTATGATTATGATTAATACTACTGCACAATAATTGATTGCATAATATTATTGATTGTTTGGAGGCTCAAATAGCCTCCAGATAATCCATGTTATGTAATATCAACTATTGTACAACAATATTCTTCATAATAGCATAACGTCGCTTGACATCATCGATGATACATGTGTTCTTTTCAATATACTTATTATGACTTATTTTTACCGATGTGACTCAGTTTATTTTGCGTATTTCTCTTATTGTCGGAATCACACTACTATGATAAATCAAGATTGTAGATTTTGAAATCATAAGACGCGTTCACTTTCACATAAGTCGATCATAAAATGATGCTTTTATATATGGACTCCACACATCGAGCGATAGGGAATGCGATCAATATATATTTTTATAATTTTACCGAATTCTTGAACTGTACGTTGAAAATAACCCGATCGAGGTTGAAACGTCTGTAATACTAAACATTCTTTATATTATATTTGTTATTGGTATTAAATGATCTTTGTATTACACATGGCTCGTAGCCCTTTTTTCAATTACTGATTCTTCATAATCATAATCAATTGATCGACAATCAGGAGACATGGTAGCATCTCGGCGCTAAGCCGTGCGCAATAATATTGATTTAAGCCCTAGAAGTCACTTTATGGTACAAAATCAAAGGCTATGAGTCTCTTGACGATTTATTTTAAATTGCTTAAAGGAGACATCGATATTATCATACAAAATAATTGTACGATAATAATAAGCGCAAAGAAACGTTATTTAATTAACATGTCTCATAAAACAATATATGCAATAAACATGTTTTACGTATCTATCTGGCCATGATAAATGATATTTGTTGAGGAAGCGTTGGAATTTCCCAAAATACCATTTAAGAAAATAAAAAAGGAGAATGATAAATTGTGGTTTCATATACCTATTTGGATGCACATAAGTTTTCTACGTTATGGTTTCACTTGTTCAGTTTACTTCTTAGCCCGGTTTATTTTGTATGAGATAAGTCACGCTTATACATTAATTTCTTTATTCGGATATTTACACAAATAAATTAATTTTTTCTGCCAAATGATAAAGAAAAATAAAAATAACGATATATTTATAGAGATCCCGCAAATTATACCGTTACTGAATTAATCGCGAACATTGAAATGGGATGTTAAGATACTCGACTGATGAGACATGTGGAAATTATAATGACCGCAACGATAGCAAACAATTAATTCCGTTCGCAACAGAAGGATCACCGCAGGAACAATTAATCCCACTTTCGGAGAACGAACCGCAATGCCTATTTGTGTAGAAAGGACCGTTCAAGGTATCAATAGAATCATTAGAAAGAGAGAAAGAGAGAGAGAAAGAGAGAGAGAGAGAGAAAGAGAACGAACCGGTTGTCCATGAGAGAAGACAAATGTCGTGCCTCTTTCGGCAGACTGAAACAATTTCAGCCATTTGTCTGTCAATGACTACATCCGGTGCCGTATATGCACATTCTCGTGATTCTTTCGCCCCACGATCTCGCATTCCGTTTTCGCTTTCTTTCATTTTTACATTTTACTGAAACTGGCCTCGTACCAACTGAATAGCGCATATCCGGTGCATATCTCGCGCTTAGGAACAGGCCGATTATCTGCTAGATATGACTAACGGCTGCGGTCGTAGATGCAAAAGTCAATTCTTCCACATATTTCCGCGCTATGCGAATAGGTTAGCGCGATGACTTGTACCCCGACTGCAGTTTTACCAGCGCGACACGATGGCTCCGAGGTTTTCTTGAAATTCTCTCCACGGTGCGCTATGCAAACCGGCTGATGTAAGCACAGCTTGCCAGATAAGTTCGCTCATATTGCAAACTTATTTCTTTCTGTTCTGATATATATCTCTCAAATATCTGGACTGATAATTTAATAACGTATATGCTTTCCATTCCCTTTGTACACATTTATGAGGAGAATTATAGTATATATTTGTAATTAAAATATTTTTTATAATTAAAAATGGATCAATTACATTTATTGTATAAGCGTTAATACTTTACATGGAAATAATATAATCGAGAATGTAATTAAAACGTGAACCTTTTCCTAATTTTCGTACGCTCGATTGGATGAAGAAATGTTACTGTGTAATTAATATATTTATTAACAGATAATACACCATGTATCCCATTTAATGTATTATACAGCATGATGGTAGAATGCATTCTATAATGTAGTTTGTTTTGTCAGTCTCTGTTGCCTTCATATGTTGTAAAGAGAAAATCCTATGAGCGTAACGTTTCATCGGACAGAAGTAGAACAGAATTCTGTATTACAACAACTTTGTAACGTTTATTAATATTAGAGAAATACACAGATTCGAAAAATCTGAAAATGTCACATTATTAATACATATCTCTTGTATTTTTTTCGAACTGTGTACGCGTTTTCTTTTTTTTCAATCTACCTTTAAATTGTCAACTTTTGTGTATTATTCGCTTAAACGTACGAAATAGATGATATTGAAACATGGAAAGCATATAAATTATTATGTAAATTTTAAAGTAACGTCTGATTAATACTACGGAGAATCTTTATATTTTATTTTTTGCATATTAATTACTACGTACAGCTTTGAAATAAGAATAATTACGTCACGCGTCATTGGACAGCTTTTACATTAAAAGAGTTGAGTGCTTTATGTTCAAAACTCAATAATAGACTGCTACAGTTCTTTTATTGCAGAAATGAACGCGATGGTATTTTTCATATCTATTTCCAACGAGACTCTCTTTTTATATCATATTTACTGAGACTGCCAATTATATCGTACTGCTTCATCTTTATTTTTATTTTCGACATACAGACGGTTTTTAATTTATAGTACGTTACAATTGTTATAAAATTACAAGCTAGCCCGGATTCATGGATATGAATTATTTTTCACCGTTCGTTGTCGACCATTGCGAACATCGAAAGCGTAAGGATCGCAATAAATCATCCGGTTTGAAAGTAACTGCCCGATTAATTGAACACAGTTGATTCCGGTGTAAATTCGGCGCCAGCCGTTTGGCAGGTTCGCATGACCTACACTTGTCTCGTGGTTTTATCGTGCACGATATATGGATTGAACGGGTCGTGAGCCCCGAGATCGCTGCTCGTCGGGATAACGTCGATAAAGCGGAATTGTCGGCCGAATAGGAAAGGGCAGCTCGAGCGTTCGTAGGAAGAAAAAAATGGCCCATTACTCCGTCGATTCATGACGGTGGCGGATCCATGCTTCTCGATCTTTAACGGGCCGCTTACTCTCTCTACAACTGCCGAGCCTGTAACGACTCATTGCCAATTTTGCAAGCAATATGGCGTAGTTCCATTTGCTTGACACTACTCTGAATGACTTGTGATACTGTTTGTCTCTTTCTTTCTCGTATTTATTTTATCATTTATTTTATCACTATTGCATAGCAATTGAATGTTTTCATTATTTTAATTTGTTGTAATTTTGTTCGTTGATGGAAGTGATGGAACTTAACAAAGGAAAATAATATATTTATAATAAAAAAAATTATGCTTGATGAAAATAATACTTGGATATGACATAACGTCGTAAGATTTTTTAATTATAAATTATTTACTTTTTCTGGTTACGTAAAACAGTGCAAAGTATTCGCGTTTGAAAACTTGCCAAAAATATCTCAAATCCAAAAGCCGCTGCGTCTTGTTATGCTGTTTGTAGGATACGACCCAATAAGCGATAAGCATTTAGAACTCTTTAACGGTTCACGTAGGATGATGTCACCCTTGAAAAAGGCCGATGAATCAAGTCAACTGTAGAGAATGGATTTCTGATAGCGACGTTGATGGATAGGATTTGGAGTTGATGACGTGTATTACAGGACGGTTTCAGTTACACGATAGATATGAGTACACACGTGTTGCCTAGAGTAATCTGGAAAAGCCATTCAATCCCAAGTGCGTCTATACACTGAAAAAATGTATGTAATTTTACATGAAAATTACATGTTTATGACTGGAAAATTACCTAAATATATTTACAATTTCCAATAAATTTCCGATCATATTTAGGTAATTTTCCAGTTATGAACATGTAATTTCCATGTAAAATTACATGCATTTTTTTCAGTGTACGAAAATCATCTGGCTTGATTATACATATTACAATTTAAGTAATAATAAAAATAAGAATTCTTAATTAAATTACCAATATTTTTTTATAAATAAATACATCTCTCACCAATTTAAAAAAGTATAATATTAGAGCTGATTTTAAACCAATGAGATTTTGAAAGAAAGGGACCTTTAACAGAAAAAGAAAAATACTACAATGAGAGGATAGAGATTTTAAAATAAGATAGAGATTCTTTAACTTTTCATAAAGTCGAGAAATGTATGCTATCGTTTCGTCCGAACGTGTTTCTTTGGACCAGTTTCCATTGATCAAATCCACTTCCAATACTGGCAGTTTCGACTTCACTTTGACGGATTTTGATTAGCTCGAGCGACCGGTTTTCTGTAACACACCTGCAGCAGCCGCTGGCCATTGGAAAAATAACATTCGCTCGGTGCAACGTTCTGTCGTTCCCGCGACAGCTTTCGTTTCATTTAACGAAATTTAGCCAGAACGTGACACCGCTGCATCGCGTCGTGTGCGGGTTACATTTCGCGTTGGTTTTGCGCGTCCTGAATTCACAAATCCCCTTCGACGATCTCTTATTTCATCGACAGAGAAACAGCAGGTTCAGTCCTCCCGATGTAGAATCGCCGAGATTTAATCAGTTGGACGGATTCGTGTCGGGCTGTCTCTCCGGCTCGATCTCCGAGACGGAGATGTATAAGGAACTGGGAATTGGTTTACCCTACTCGGCGTAACGTTGAATAAACGCAGCGGGGAAAAGGCCGAGGAACAAGGAATCTTGCTGCCGCCTCCTTAAAATTCGTTGAGCGCGAAGAGGGAGCGAGCTAGTCTGACCCCCTTCTTCTTTATCTACTTGGCTTCGCCTCTTGAAGGCCGCCAGAAGCTGCAGCGGAAGGAATTGAATTGATACTGAGAAATCGTATTCGGGTTGGTAACGTGAGAATAGAAACAATAGCCGAGATACGTTTTCGATTACATTCAATTACTTAACGTCCGGTGGATCTCTGTTCTCTTATAAGATGCAATTCCGTTGCATAAGTCGGACGAATCGCTTTAACTTCATCAATGTTATTCATTCTATCGACTTAGGCGTTATAAGATTTAAAATGATTGCAATATATTAATATTAAATCACGTTTGGGGGCTCATCGATGCGAAACGGAACGATCCTTCAAAGTTTCATGCGATAAATAGAATGCGGCTTTGGTGAACGATAGTACGAAACTTTGTATTAATTGTATATCGATAATTCGATGGTATGTCTATAAAGCGATGGTCACTTGTTGGTCTATCTTAAGTCTTTTATCGTAAGGCGACAGCTCTTGAAATGAGAATATATTCTTTTGTATCATCTCAAAATAAGTCACTTTGCGAGGAAAGAGACCTCTCTGTTCTTATGATAAAAGAAATTTGTGCGAGCTTGACATAAAACATCTTTCTTTAGTTGCTTTGACCAACAAACCAACTTCATCCAAACTAAATTCTCACAAGTAAACCTACCCAAGTGTTACACTCCGATTTTGATGAGTTTTTAGTATGTTGTTCTCCAGACAAAAATAAACAACACGTATTTTTTTATACGTGCCCATGCGCACTTTTAAGGGGTGAACACCCCCCTTTGAAAAAAATCGGTTTTTCTCTTTCGAAGCGAATATCTTCGAAACTATAAAAGGTAGAAAAAAATTTCTACAATGAAAATTGAATTGTGAAAAAGTAAAAAGTAAAAAATTGAATTTTCAAAAGTACTTTATAACTATAATAAAAAAAACTTTTTTTCTTTATAAATAAACAATTTTTATATATTATAAATAAATAATTAAAAAAATTTTTTTTTATTATAGTTATAAAGTACTCTTGAAACCATTCAATTTTTATTGTAGAAATTTTTTTTTACTTCTTATATTTCGAAGATATTCGCTTTGAAAGAGAAAAACCGATTTTTTTCAAAGGAGTGTTTCACCCCTTAAAAGTGTGTATGGGCACGTATAAAAAAATACGTGCCGCTCATATTTGTCTGGAGAACAACATACTAAAAACTCATGAAAATCGGAGTATAATACTTGGGTAGGTTTATCTGTCAGCCAAATAACAGAACAATATATAAGTTGTCATAAAAGGTATCGCCAACTAAAATACAAAAATTTTTTTAATTTCTAGAATTTCTGAATCGCAAATATTTAAATTCCTAAAAATCGACGAAGTATCACGAAGATTTAGGTGACATGAATCATAATTCTGAGCATTACAATTTTTAAAATTAAAATTTTATTTATTACATTCTTTCTTTCTTTTAAATAATAATACACGACGAATATATTGTACTCATTCGTATATTAATAATCAACAGACCAGAAATATACAGCAAATTTGATTTTTCTATTATATATAATTAATCTTCCATATTTTCGTGTAATTTATTCGCGAGATGTAATATCTAATTTCTATGTCATTAGAGGGGTTGTAATTAAAAAGTCCAAATGCAAATTTTCCCGTCTTATGCAAATTTATGCTGAAGAAGATCGAAAGCGTAAATTCCTTGAATCGGAAGGATCGTACCTGCGGGAAATAAAGCGTCGTTTGATATTCAGTCTGGAGGGCATAGAGTCCTTGAGATTTCATAAGCAATCTTAGCATACCTCTTTGCAATATCTTCCAATAATATCCTGCGAGATTTTCTTTATTGGTTTTAGCGAGGCTAATGAAATTTGTGAATCAATGGAGAAAGACTTTGATGTATCTAATGCTGATCTATTATCTTATTCGCAGTCTATATGCACAATGTATTAAATATTATATCCATGAAAGGATCTCTATGAACAGAAAATTTGTAGACTGATAGAAATGGAGTGAAAATTCTATTGTGCAAAAAGTTTAAAAAAACGTTCGTTATTTAAAAAATAATTTGCATAATTTACAGTTTATTTTTAGAAAAAGTAGGTATTGATATGCGAAATTGCTTAATTTCACGTAAATAATGATTTCATTATTATTTAATTATTATTATAATTTCATAAAAGAATGAGTTAATGTGTGTAAAGGTAATGGAATTATACATTTGTCGGAGACATTGTCGAAATCTGATTGTATTGCACAGTGTGTAACGAACCGGCTTAAATTGGGACGACTACAATGACCCTTTGGGAGTAAGTGAATAGCTTTGGGCAGTTCGCATGCTGTTTATCAAGGCTCAAGTGGAGCGTTCATCGATTTACCAAACGGATCGGCAGTATTCACGGTACATTAGGCTAACTGTAGAAGCCACGTGTGATTCCGCAGAGAGTAAGAGACCTAATTACAACTGCGTTGCGTCTCAAATCACGATTTACACCTTGCTTCAACACCGTGTTTCGTGTATCTATGCATCATTAGTGGGAGGTATCCTTTAATAGAATAAAAATCTAAGAAAGATAAAAAACCCTTCGTTGGAATTATTTAAATCGGGATTTTGACACTTATGCGACCACGTTTAATTCGCAAGTACCTAATCAAGAAATTAAGTAAATTGTACAAATTACAGAAAATTACAAAATATTAACGTACATTAATGTGAATATAATGTTACAGTAGAATACATATATTCCTTTTTTTTTGCATATAAAGCATATTTTACGCAAAATGTAGGGTAATTCCGGTATTTATACCGCGCGGGATTTACGCCGAAAAAGTAAAAAAAAAGCAGAAAAAATATGTAGGGATAATTTGCATGCAACCATTCTGTTATACGTTTTTATGTTACATTAATAAGTATTATGTTATGATTTTAGTTTTTATTGTTAATATTAATAAAACTATTGTCACTAGAATCGATTTGTCAACGTAGTAAGTAATCAAGTCATTGTAGTAAAAATTGAAATATTTTTTATAACTAAAAATCGTAAATAATACCATCATGAACATTAAAGTTAAAAATACATTTATCACTTATATTAAAAAACATCTAGTTTTTATTGGTCGCTTCAATTAATCACTTTAATTAGATACATCGAAAAAAATTCACTATAATTTTACTTTTGATATGGAAAATAAATACGTCATGTTATATAACTATTACATTTGTTGGTAGGTTTACAAATTGTTTATAAAAACAGAGGGAGAGATATGTTTCAAGTTATCTCGCTTCCTTCAAACCAATAATGACAATTTCATAGGAATACACAATCTATTCTTATTACATCTATGGTTGTATCATTGCAACACAGAACGCTGGTACAGGCAAATGTAAAATAAGAATAATGTAATCCGACATTTAAAAATTCTAACATTCTCTCTCTCTTTCTGATAATTTTTAAAATAAACTTGTGAAACATTACCATTACATAATGCACTACAATATTTAGTTTTGTACGTATGTATGTGTAATACAGAGAGCACATAAAATGTATAATATAAGAAACCTTTTTACAAATTTCTACATTTACAGATGTTTAAATACGTCCGTTGGTCCTCTCTCAATTAGAAAAATGTATACTTTACTCAGAGTATTACACATCGTTAATGCCATATTTTCCAAGTCTACCGTAGGTTAAAATTACCGTAGGTGACCATAGGTGTCCAGTCGTTCTAGTTCTTGCTATAATTATTACCGTCGTGATGTATTGCAGCAGCCAATGCGGGCACTAGTTCCGTTTCGAGAGTTCTTGTCACACCTGCCGATGTGTGCTTCTACAAGCATAAGTTTTTTTGGCGTTGCTCGTTACGTCAGAAAAATTGCATTCCTCTTTTTCGTCCATCCACGGTCGCTTTCTAAGCGCGTTTCGGCGCAAATAGGAATGTTGTACGTTCATTACTCTTCTCGTTAAGCGTTCTTACTTGCTATTTGAGGTAAAGACAATATATTATTTAGGTTGGTGTGTTCTAAAGCTCTGCTTCTTATAACTACCGCTGCGCAATGGAGTAATCTGAGGCGCTCATTAGTCGTCCTTGATGATGTACGGAAATTTAACCGCGCAATTTAAAACTTACATGTTCATAAACATTGCATATACGTAACTGATTTAATGATTTAATTTTTAACCTTTAAATAGGTGGGTGAGATGACGACAGCACCCCCAGGTGGTTTTCCTTAAAAACTTTGTTCTGGAAAATAAAAAGTATTGCTCAGAAACTTTCTTTAAGTTCTTTATTTTTACATATCTCTATCTCAGAGTATAACTAATGTAAACTTAACATAACATAATACTAGTAAAAAGTTTAATTAAGGAATTAAATTTTTTTGGGGTGTTCTGAACTCTCTTACTAACTTGTGTATTATTAAATTACCTACTTACTTAAAAGTTAAAAGAGTATTATAATTATTTATACTTTTATCATATATTTATATTGATAAACAATTGATTTTTCATTATCGAACATTAAGCCGAATTTTGAGCCGCGAGCATTTCTGTGAATATTTTATTGTCTTTTGCAAGCTGCTATCACATGCTTACTGAAATGTTCGTGGTTCAAAGTTCGGCTCGATAATCTGGACGTACTTTTATAATTTCTCTTTGATACTGACATCGTGTATTTAGGATTAAACTATGACTCGAAATATAAATACACATAAATCCGTGATAAACCGAGTAGTGCTTCCGCGGAATTATTTTAACATTTATAAACGTTGTACTGTCGGAAAATATCAGATTTATCTCACACGTTTCACTTAGACGGATAGTAATTGATCAAATTACACACACCGTAAATCCCTCAAAACTATGCGGATAGTCCGCAGCTTCGCGGAAACTTGATCTCGCACGTTGCGCAACTGGCAACTTTGGCCGGGAAGTTACTTTCTCGTAATACGCGCTCATGGAGAGGTCGTCCAACTCCGCACTCGGAAAATCGAATCGTTCCGAGACGATATGTTTACGTGAGTGTCGGGTCTCGAGGCGCCGAAAACGACTGCGACGTAATATAAAGTTCCGAGATGGATGTCGATAGTTGTCTTTTGATTAAAGAACTTTCCTCGCAAATTTAGATAGATAGATATTTAACGTTCTCCGGGACGAATTTAGTATTAAACGTAAAAATCATAAATTATTTCATGTAACATGAATTACAAAACATATAATCAATAATAAATTAATTTAATCGCTATATAAATAAATCAAATTAAGTAAGAAAAGAGTCAATACGATTGAGGTATTTTAGCCTAATAATATTTTTAAATAATAATTGTAAATGTAAATTTTAAATAGTTCAGTTATATAAATTGCTGCGCTTGCTGCTTGAAACGCCATCATAAACTGAAGCTGAAATAATAATCGTAATTAAATTGATCGTTAAAGAAATCGTTGATTTGATAATAATGCTACATCTTAAGACACTGTAAAGAACTTATTGCGAAAAATATCCTGGCTAAGATAATATTTTTTGCACTAAGTTTCTCACACAGTGTTTAAAAATGCTGGTAGCATCGTTATAAACTTAACGATCAATTTTATGATATTATTTCAGTTTAGGATTATATTTGAAGTTCAATAATAAGGGTAGTTTATATAACTGAAAGATATATTTAGAATGTATATATGAAAATATTATTATAGAAGCCATGCTCTAGCTTTGATCATATTGGCCTTTCTCTTACTTATTTGATTGACGCACATAATTTTTTATGTTAAATATCATGATGAAAACTTTAGCACGAATTTTTTAAAATTTATGTATCGATTTTATGCTGGCTTATACGGCTTTCCATCATCACGGTCGAGATAGGATGCATCTATGGTCGACTTAAATAATAAATGCGGCCGAGCTCTGTCGGATGCAAGCCCCGCATATACTTGTATTCGCTATATTGTGGCGAACAATTGTGGCGTTATATCAGTGACCAAGAATACGAGACCTCGGGCCCTTCGCATGAAATACGAGCGGCGTCTCAACAAAATACGGACCAAAGAAGGATTTCCCAAAACTTTCCTTGCTGCAGTATGCACTGTGAGTGCGTGTAACAAACGAGAACATTATAACTTTTAATAGCCCGACATTTACATCAAAACAGATTACTGCAATCTGTTATACTGTTGGTTCGTAATCCTCTAGTGCGTTCAGATAATTTTGAAATTCACCTCCCGATTGTTAGCTTCACTAACACGCGTTAGTTCGCTGTGCCCATCCGGATGTAAATAGGATTAATTTTCCTATTATCACTGCTATTAAACTATTTATATATACCTCATCACGTCTCAGGTCCCACTCGTGTTTGCGCTCGCCATTTGTCCGCGTTCCCGTGGACTGTTTTAGAGTATAAGTAATCAGCATCGCGATAACTCGAATCTTGAGTACACTCTGGTATTGTATAGAAGCAGCAGCGGTAACTTCGCCCGTGAGGATACATTACCGGAGATTATAGCGCCGTGAATACTAAATCTTCCAGAGAACGGCGAGCGGCTCAAACCACACTAACGAGAATCGTGATTTACGCGACGCTGACAGTTTTCGTCTCCTCCATGTCCTCCTCCTTCTCTTTCCTCGGTCTTACGTTCGTTCCTTGTGTATCGTCGCGTATTATCTGCCTATAGTGCCGATGTACATACTAACAAAGGATAAGATTTGATAAGCGCATTCGTCTTTCCACAATCGAGTGAGGAGACAACAGAAGTCATCGACGTTACGAAACTCTGTTCCTGAACAAGCTCGAAACGTGTCGTGCATTCGAGAACGCGCGAGGTCCGAAGCGGACGAAGCTCGAGCATGAAGAACGTCGAGAACTCAAGATGAAGGTGCAGGGGAGAACTAGCTGAGTTAAAAAGTCACGTCAACCACCCGGGAAATTGCAGGATTTGTCGGACCAGGTCCGTGAAGACTATGGCGCAGCTTGCGAACCGAAAGAGGAGACAATTGGGAAAGATTGGAGACAATTTCGAAGTTCCGGATGAAGCTTACTACCGCGCCGCGCGTGGCCCTGCCTCGGTCATTCCCTGAGTTACTATCCTCAGGGAGTACGACGATTACATGAACCTCCTTACTCTAGCAATCAACACTCTCGCGTCTTCTTGCAAAGCGTTTTCAACGCGTGCTGCATCGAAATATGCATATATACCTAAAATGAGAGTCAATAAAAAAATATACATGATAGATTATCGGAGTCGTAAAAAGATGCTAAATAAGTAACATTCTTCTCTGAAGGAAAATATGATTAAATATAAAATATGATTAAATGTGATTAAAGATATTTTGATTTTTTTATTTTTGGTCTTACAAGGGACGTTACTCAACTGTCCGGCACCGATTTGATCCTCCGTGAAATATGTTGTTAAACACAAAAATACAAGAGACACATTTTTTTTATACATGTGCTAACTTATGTTTAAGAGGTGAAACACTCCTCTGAAAAAAACGGTATTTCTATTTCGAGCCGAATACCATCCGAAGTATAAAAGATGGAAAAAATTTTTTAAACAAAAGTTGTACGGTTTCAAGAATACTTCAATGTTGTAAAGAAAAAAATATTTTTGTTAACAATTATTAAACAAAAAAATTAAAAAATTTTTTTTTCTTCATAACATTGAAGTACTCTTGAAACCGTACAACTTTTGTTTAAAAAATTTTTTCCATCTTTTATACTTCGGATGGTATTCGGCTCGAAATAGAAATACCGGTTTTTTTCAGAGGGGTGTTTCACTCCTTAAACATGAGTTAGCGCACGTATAAAAAAAATACGTGTTTTTGTAGTTTTGTGTTTAACAACATATTTCACGGAGAATCGGTGTCGGATAGTTGGGTGGCGTTTCTTAGATTCGGATAAAATATTATTAAATTAATAAAGTGTCGTAAGACTGTAATTTGTACATACAATACATAAGCAAATAATAAAAGCGCGTACACATTATTAAATTTAAATTATCCTATAGACCAGTTTCATGAAAATCGAGCGAGCAGTTTATAAAATAAAAGGATGTGATCCTTTAAATGGGGTCATCGGTCCACAAAGGAATAATAATTAGTTATGAATTTGTAAGATAATTAATATTTATATCTGATCTATTATTTTACAACTTTATTGAAATACGAGGAGATAAATCAAAAGCTAAGATCGTCTAATGAGAAACTCTAATGCAACGTGCATATAACTTCTCAAAACTATTCAAATAGTGTGATATTTACAAGAACGTATACATTGTAGCTAATAATAAATTGAAGATAATATCGTATATTACTCGACAATGAGTTATGACTGCAGTTTTGCTTCGACTAATCAACTAATTATTTTACAAGGCATACCCTGTCAGTTAATTAACGAGTTGAAAGATAATCGGAACAGGGAGAAACAAGAACCTCAAGAGATATACCATTAACTCATGTTCTAACTCACGGACCAACCTAAATCAGTCGATGTACAATATATTCACGGCTGACCTACCTTTACATCGAACTCGAGGATTGTACACCAGAGGAAAATACTAATTCCTTGAGCATGCGCTTCGCGTAATTACATCATGGCTTTGATATAAATCCCCGCGAGCTAAATGTTCGCGACAGAAAGTCCGATAAAACCGAACATTCTTTTTATTCCGATAAACGAATTGTTTACGAAGTTGTGAGGCATATATCTTTTCGCGTTCTACTGAAAGCTCGATAATCAGCTTTGACGATAACGAGTGATACTGTGATATCACTGTCTCAGGACAATTTTATACACGAAGTACTGTAATTTAATATCTGTCATGGATGTTGCATGAAGTCGGAAAAGGTTCCTCGTTTTAATTACGGGATAAATTGCATCACAGATCCTTTCTTACAACAATACGCTTTTACGCTGTTTGTACATTATTCTGTGAATTGTAATTAAATCCAACTTGCTTCTATAGATATTACGCAGCAAATTACTTTTATATATTGTCCTTGAGTACATATATTGTTAGACACACACATATATAAAATGTATTTTTATAATACTACGTTAATATCAGAGATAATCTTTTTATATTATCGTATCGTACACGGAAAAAAAAGTAGTTGTAACTAAAAACTGCATATGGTAACTAAATAGCAGATGTAAAATATGGATAGCTAAAATATAGCTAATGTCTTAGCTGTGATATCTATATTATAGCAGCAACAGCAAACCATTTCGCTGTAGTTTATAAATTTATAGTTACGGCAGCAAATATATTATAACAAACTAAGATTAGCTGCGGCAGAGAAAATCTTTTTTTTGCGTATTATTTAACTAGTGAAGTTAACTTATACTCTACTATTACTCGGCGAAATAAAATTACAGCTATAATTTCATAGTTAACACATTACAGTTTATTTTTACGATTATAAGATATTGTTTCTGCCGATAAATATTTTAATCTTAAAATAAGACATAAATAATACAGATAAATTAAAATAGGACAACCTTGGTCTTTATCTTCGCAATGTACAACATCAGTTATCGTTAATCACATATATCCATGGAGGATATATCCATGAATAGAAACATTGGAAGTAATAGGACGAATATGCGTGTTATTAGGACATTCTCGAAGGAATACAATAAGCTTTTCGAGTAATGGCCCACTTGTGGCGGAATTTCTGAAATAATAAGCTTTTACACATGCGAAGTTTCATTCCCACTGAGCCAAGCTTCATCACGACTGCTTAACATTGCCGGCAAACTTCGCCGGACTATCGGAGGATTAGCGCAACCGTGAATCTCATAATGGGCTAATATCAGTCTGTACAAGCTATGCAAAGGAAATATCGGTTCAGAGACTCAATGTTCTAGCTCGAGGAAATTTCCTGCCGCGAAATCACCGGTAACGGAACGGGCACGAGGGCATCGAGAGCAGCAGGAAGCCGGTGAAGAGCGAGGAAGGCGGGTGGGATTAACGTTGCGGCCATCTTTGGGACCGGTCCAATGACCCGACGATATCGCCATTGGGATTAATCGTGATTGATTTAGGCAGCGCAAGTGCAATCGGAGAGAGGCGGTTCATACAGTTCATACTACGCACTGAAGAACCCTTATCGCGCATGGAATATCAATTCTTAGGTTGACTCGACCGCCTTCGATTTTCTGCCTTGTTTTCCTCTCACTGCTGACTCGTACTTCGCAAAATATCTGTTTGTTGTGTTGTTTTTAGTACCAAGACAGGAAAATTCTTGAAAGGTAAACTAGAAATAGTTTCAGAAGAAAAAACATTGTCTTGAAATTTTATTCTTTTCGAAAATGCTCGAATCTAATTATCATTTAACGAATTTTTTTAGGAAATCTATAAAAATGTTTATGAAAATTTGAATTTATGGAATTTCATTATAAAAACGTAAATTGAAATTTTTTATTTGAAAACAAACATAGAAAGTTAAGTTTATTACAAGCATTTGTAAAAGAGTCATTTGTAACGTTCTTATAATTAGTACGTTAATTATACACTTAACACTAATTGTGGATGTTTGATTTTTACTTTATATTTATCGTGAAAACGATTTTGATATTAGGCAAGTGAAACATGAAATCCATTAGCTGTATTTAATATAAAATGCATAACGGTATTGCTCTGTTCCTGCCTCCTCCTCCTTCTCCTTCTCCTCCTGCTCTTTCTCTCTCTCTCTCTCTCTCTCTCTATCCTTATCTCTCAATATATCCCAAACATCTCATGGGATTTAGACGAATTGCCGCGGTGCGGAATCGTTCCGGTCATCGATTGGCAATAATTTTCTGCAGAATTGGGGCGTTAATTCGAAATCACTGTCCGCAAGACAAGGATTTCCGTGATCCGATTTGTGTTATCTCTTCTCGAAGTTTCCTCCTAGTACTGATCGTACTGGTCCAGCGTACTGGTTAGCCTTCGACTGTCCTTCAATTTGCAGTAATTAACCGCGTTTTGGACGCAGGTCATTCATTATTATTCATCAGGCGTGATTTACTGCTTATCAGCTTGTATATGTTTATGTAAATTAGTAAACCTGAATATAGCCTGTGAGAATAGAAAGGTATATAAGTACATTCGAAAAAGCATATATCACAAAAATAAATATTTAAAATAATTAATCTTTAATAATTAATTAACCTTTAATATTAAGATACTTAATAGTTGATAATAACTTGCACATAATATTTGAATATCTTAAAGTAGCAAGAACTGAAATATAGATAATAATATCTATATGAATATATGTATATATATACACAGAGAAAAAGATTTCTTTGGATTCAATAAATTTTATTGTATCCAAATAAATTTGTTATTTGGAATGGTTCAAACAAACCAATGTTTGAATCAATAAGTGCGATTGTTTGAATTTGAAACAATGTATATCTTTGTCTTAAATACATTATTTGTTTGAACAGATAATGTCTATCTTCGGCATTCGCGTGATCAAATACTGCACAAACATAATTGATATAGCATATAGTGCTGTTCGTTTAATCCTGTTGTTAGACGTATAAGCCATTGTTTTCGTAATTTCGATCAAAAAATATAATGGTTGTTCTAAGAAGGCAATTATTTGCATGTGTGGATCTCTATCATACCCTCTACCATACCTAACCTCTACCATAATTTCTATCAACATATTTTGACATTTTCAAATAAATAATTTGTTTCATTGTTTATATTCATTGTAACCAAATAATATATTATTTGATTGAAAGATGTTACTTCAAATAATGTTATTTCTGTCAAACAATAGAGGTTCCTCGAATGAAGCAACAAAATTTTTATTCAAACAAATAATATTTCGTATAAGCATATGTTGTTTCAATAAAACAAATTTTATTCAAAAAAATAGGAATACTAAATCCAAATATTTAAGGAGAATTACATATAGATTTTCATGGGAATTTTTTTCCTATAATTATAACTTGCGAAAGATTTAAGTCTGCTCGAAGTAAAATGCAGCGATAATTTTTCGATTTTTCTCGTTCATTGTACATGACAAGGAAGCACAGATTTTAGTTGACCAAAATAATAACTTGTTATTATCTACTTTAGTACAGTTCCCTCGAGCCATAACCGGATTTGGACTTCCTGCGCAAGTACGAGCACTAGCTCGCAGGTACTAGAGAACCTTTCATGCGTTGCGAAACTTGCGCGAGCTGTAATTCTAAACTTTTCGTGTCACTAGAGACGGTGCGAAACGCAGTGGAAACGGATATCTTCCTAGTAAGTTACATCGCATTATTTTCACTCCACACATTCGCGTATTAATAGATCGCTGATACTGCAATGCTTTTCTATATCGAACAAAAGAATATAACGCGACAGCAATATGGGAAATAAAACGAAAATGCAATACAGAATTCCTGATATTTCGCGTATATACTATACATTTAAATTAATAGCTTTATTTTTTTAATTACATTTAATAAAATTTTGCTTTTGTTGCTTTGTTTATTTTTGTTATAACAATTGCTTTTATAACAATTGAGATGTATTAATAAATAGTCGTGCACGTAATAAGGAGAGTGTAACCACTTGTCTCTGGCCTCATTATTAAGGCCATAAATTACGTTAGGATCGATCTGTGCATTGTGCTATACCTAAGTTGATTCCAGTAATTTACGATGCTGCCACGCTGTCACGGATGTATGTGAAATATTTTAGACCTGCAATTCAATTTTAGTAATAGTTCCTTTGATCAAATGTTTTTGATAAGGTTGAAAGCAATAGTTTCTATATAACGAAAACGCGCGTTGATCTTTAAATCTCGAGAAAGATTAAGTATTCGAGATTAACTTTTGGTAAATAATTCTGTGCACGACTCCTATATATGGGGTATTATATTAATAAGAAATTTATCAAATATCAACGATATTCTTATATTACATATCTATACGTGGAGGTATCTATTTGATTTTATGAAAACTTGTTCACCGTCTGTCTATAGCTATTTGGATGATGAGGGCGACAATTTTTTCAGATCTTTGTCGCGATTTAATAACTTACATAAAAGATCCATTTAACTAACCGTTAAACTAATCGTTATCTTCATTTTCACGTTCCTTCTTATTCATTTCTTTTCTTTATCGGGATCTGAACTTGCAAGTTTGATACGATTTCTTATTACTTTATTTTCTCTGCCACAATAAAAGATCATAAAAAGGTGGTTGTAAAAAAATGAGTAATCTTACGACACATATAGCTTCATTTTTTATTATCTGTTCATATTTAGAGATTTTCTCTCTCTCTCTCTCTCTCTCTCTCTGTCTATCTATTTGAATAAAATTGTAGTGATTTATGTTATACATTAAAAAGATGCGATTAGAAAAGAGACGTTTAAAACACAATTCCGAATTTATTATATAATATTTTTTCCAGTAGAAACAGATTTACACGGATCGATATTTCATTAAATATATTTCCGAAGTGTAATAATCGCTCATTTTCATTTTATTCCATGTTTCGATCATATAAATCTGTAGTTTCGTAAAATATTTATGTTCAATTAATGGAATATAATGGATGACTTGTAAGGAGAGCGCGCACCATCTGCAACGGCTACCACTCACATTAACGCATGAAACTTCGTAATTACATTCCTTTGGAATACTCTGTGTGCAGTGAAAAAATTCCTAGTTTCTATCATCCGTTTGACTTTGTTCGATTGGTGTACCCCACGTGGAAATTCAAAGCAAGGCCCTCGGCGGCGAGTCGATCGACTGGCAGTACAGTCAAATCGGTTCCTATCAAGAGAAACGATTAAACTTTTGCTGCTAATTAATCGGAGCCATGGCTCGTAGCTTCACCGCAAGCGAAACCTGCGCCAAGCCGAGTAAATAACTTCCGCTCTAATGACGAGCCGAGAAAAGACGTGATGGTTACGAGGGCGACTATACATCGTCACAGCCACTTTTTGCACGGCTATTCTTTTTACGGTCTCTTTACGGCTCTTTCATTTCCGTCCAAGAACGGAGATTCTCTCTCTTTCTCTCTCTCTCTCTCTCTCTTTCTAGCCGAATACAGTACTGTAGGCTTTCTTTCTTCCCTTTGTGTACGAAAAAGAGAGAGAATTTCTTTGTGATCTTGGTCGATTATTCAACACCTTCGTGAGATGCTGATGACGGTCCGACATAACGTCATGCTCTGTCCCGTCGATCAGAAGTTCACTCGAGAGCGACGAAAACTTCAGCAGTTTTAAATCTCAGACAATTCGTATGTGTCATTTGTCTTGATTGTGTTGCTCGTGACGTGCAAGCTTGGCCCGAACAAGTTCGTGCGGAAAAGACAACGCTATAACTTTACTTCTGCATTTACTCTTGGAACGAATCCACAGGCTACAAAAGCTCTATCCACAGTTGGCACACTACGTATCTACATATATATATTGAATAATTTGCAATTGTCATTTGGATTTTTAAATTTAGAATAAACACAAAGAGTCAATGAAATTAAAATCAATTATATATATAAGTATTCTATAAACAAAAAATGTAATTATTTCTCGTGAAAATTCCATAATTACATTTCGTAAATGTATTAAGTGGTCAACTGCAATTCCATTAATTTCATGAAATTTTAGAATGCATTACTGTGCACGCATGTTATATTCCATACTGGTAATTTATTGAATTCCAATCGGGGCAATGTCGATTTCGAAATTCAATGGAAGATACGTATAAACGAAAGATATGCGGACGTGCTCATTAATTAAACAATGTAATTATTTAACGTGATGCGTTGGTTTCATCCGTTAAATGATTATTGTAATCACTTGTTGCGAAAATTACATCTGTTTACAGCTATATGTCAACACTAGAACTGCTGATAGTATCATTTTAGATGCTCCACTAATTCATTTTAATTTGTATTAGATATTTGAGATATTGAAAATATGTAAATATAAAACAAATAATTGTAACGATACATATAATGCCAAAATAATTTTTTATTAATAAAAAACATGGAAATTATCAAATTGGCATCATCGGTGGTTTTAGTGTTGATATATATTTTTGGTAGCTTTGGAAACTACGCGATGTAAAGGAAATATTATATCTTGAAATACTTTTTGAAGATATTTCATCATGTGTTTCAGACACTTTTATTTAATAACAACGATGAAGCTCGATTATTGTTTAGTCAAGTCGTGATACAGTTAATATAATTTCGCAACACCTTTGTAATGTAAAACATACGCAATTGAGATAGATAAGTAAATATATTTTCCCTCGCACCTCTCACGCGACGCAAAGGCTTTATAATGTCCGAGAAATGATTTATGATTTCCTCCTGCGATTATTTAGATTCCCAATTTCTCTACCTCCGGTTGCGTTTCATTTTCTCTCTACACAACTTGTGCATCTTATATTTTATCCGTATCGCCAGAATTTATCGATCTATAAATCCTTAAATCAATGCACAGATATCGCTCGCAATATCTTTTGTTTCTGAAATTCGCTGCTGATAATAAAATCTCTTTCGCCAACTCCGCTACAAGAAATGTCTTTTTTTTTACGGTTACATCGCGAGCATTTCTTCGAATATTCTTTTTCATAAAATTCTCGTTGTTACTAAACTTCGTACGACGGATATTCATGACTTAAGTTAACTCGATTCGTTTCTACATTTCTTCTCACTCTTTTCACAATTTATCCAATGTCATTTATCTTGCGTCGAGCTGCGCCACGTGAATTTTTCTTAAGATACATCATATTATTTTATTTTAATTATAACGTTTTCGATATAAATTCATGTAATTATTGAAATCCATGTAATTATTGAAAATGTCGGAGTGTACGATAAATGCTGTTGACTCCTTCTAGACTACGCCATTCACGATGCATTGCATTTGTAATGCTCGATCGAGCGAGCAATCGATTTCGCGTTGAAAATACTGTAAAACTGTCGGTTGTTCGTATTCCATTTTACAAAGCTGTTTTCGTAGGTCATTTATTTAGATACAGTTATCATGCACAAGCTTAATCGAGTGTACGATTTTACGTGTAAGCAGCGGCGTAATACGTAACATTGTGCATTTCTACCAGATACTTGTCGATACATCGAAGTGAGATAATGCTCTCCTTCATCTATATATTCTGTACTATGTATTTATTTATGTACACACACAGTACTTACCGTTCCACTATACTGCCCATGGGTGCGATAAAACAATTTTATGAATCGACGAGGGTTCACGCCGTACGGAAAGAGCATACGTCGGATAACGGAGATAAAATATAAATTATGAAACACCTATCTCTAACAACGATAACTGTTTGAACGAATGGCGTTCTTGTTTCCGATGAAAATGCGCAAAATAAGGTAAAATGATTGCGATATCGAACGATGAATATGCCATGCTATATTTTTAAAATATAATATTATGTTATGACTCATTGTCGATGGTTATCTTTTTTTTATATTTTCTATCTTCGTATTTTTAATTCACGAGTCATTCTGCACAGAAAAAATTATTTTTTTAATTGCAACCAAAGTATTTGGTAGACACATTATGGTTGGCGGTATGACATTTTTTACTTGTGTCAACCAAATTTATTGTAGAGAGAACAAAATTCATGAATTCGTTTAGGTTAACGTAACCAAAGTATTTGGTAGACACATTATGGTTGGCGGTATGACATTTTTTATTTGTGTCAACCAAATTTATTGTAGAGAGAACAAAATTCACAATTCGTTTAAATTAGCGCAAAATTAGGGCATAAGTCTGGGAAAAACATATTTTTTATATATAAATTCAATGGAAATGACTGTTTATAAGTAAAATACGCATAATACGATCATAAAATTGCTATTTTGGTATACACCCGCGCGGTATTCGTATATATAAGTCAATTTTTATTTCAAGATCATCTTTTTATTATTTATTTAAAACAAGTCATATTTATACATACATATTTATATTGTAACATTTTTCTGTATGTACACGCGCACGCTTTAGAGCGAACTAAATTGAGTTCTCAAAAAGATTTCGATCATTTCCCAATTTTCGCAATCGAGATATTATTTCTAAAACGCCGAATATCCGCCATCGATAGTTTGGCGCGCGGGGGAATGGGGCAATCGCCCCGCTGACCGCCGCGAGCCTCTAAGCTCGAATGGCGCGGCGCCATCCCCAGTCCGCGCGCCGTGCGATCGGTGGGTTGTCCATTCGGTAGCAGCAGGCCGGCCGAATGCTCTTATTTGCTTATCTTTAAACGTTAATATCTACTTAACTATTGTTGACACCGCAAAATGGTACAGGACTTTTCAATTCAGTGTAGTCTGTTCTACCCACGTACGAAATATTTTGCGGTCGTTACCGAACACCCTGTATAGGGCTGTTATTCGTAATTATTTTTCTCGGACGCCGTCCTTTTTTAAGGCGTTCGGAAACGTTCGAGATTTTCTCGGATAATTATCGTTTATAATTATGTCGGATATCTTTGGAAAATCTCCCTGGACATTTCCAGATACCCTAAAAAAAAGAGGACAATGTCAAGGAAAAAAGACGACGAATGGTAGCTCTAAATATAATATATATTACACATTTTTGCCGGATGTGTTTATGAAACTGAGATAGCTGAATTGCGATCAGAATTTCATCAGAATTATAACATTTTTCTTAGAATTTTCGGAAATTTTCAGAATTTCTGTTATAATTTTTTATAAAATTTTTTAATTTTTTAAAACACGAATTTTAGAATATATATTTCTTAGAATTCGAAAAACTACATATAAAAAATTCTGAAAAGAGATAATAGACTTTCTAAATATTTCTGAGTAGTCCAATTTATATAAAAATTCTGAAAAAAATTTCCACCATGATAATCTCATCCTCATATTTTATATGTTATCTAGAGGAAGATATTGATAAAGAAACTTTTCTAACTATTAATGAGACTGAAGTGGCACAAATAATATCTACCATTGGAGGCATACGCTGTTTTCTTGAGAAGAGGAAACTATAGAAGTAAAATAAAAATTTTTTTAATTTTTTTAGAATTTTGCAAATAAAATTACATAATCTTATATACACATATATACGGAGGTCAGTCGTATTTAGAATAACATTATTGAAAATATGTAATTTAAATAAAATTGAATAAGAGTTATTTAGTATTTATCATTTTAAATACGCGTTTCTGTAATCTATTATATACACATATATATATTTTTTTTCAATAAGTCATATTAGTTATATTTTACCGATCCCTGCACATGTAAATTATAATTTTGCTACTTTATACTTTTATAGGACGACTCACACCAGACATTGGATAACGTCAATCAATCGGAAAAGTTGTTTTCCAACAAAAATGAACAATTATGGAAACCTCCTATAACAAAGACAGAATCCCTTAATTGTGAACAAAGGAAAAATAAAGAATTAATTCGTGAAAAAAGCAAAGTTGGGTTTTCTAAATTATCCTGCAGTAATGCTTCTGTAAGTTTTTTTGTGTATAATAAAATATTGTTTTTTTGCAACAAAAAGTTAAACGCTTTCATATTTGTGGTTGACTTGTATGCTTTGAATTTTAATACTGATAATTATTTTCTTTAAATCAACCACAAATATGAACATCGATTATTTAAAATATTAATAAAATATGATTAATTGAAAAAAAGAAAAATATATTTTTTAATTTTTTTTATAGACATATACAAAAGAACATCCTACATGTAAAGAAATATTAAATACAACATTTACTGATAGTTCTGATGCTGAAAGTTCGCATAGCAGTGAAAATAGTTCAAACGATTCATCAGATGTATCAAATACTAAAAAAGCGAATATAGATTTTTCATTAAACAAATCTGATAAAAAAATAGGATTGAAGAAAATTAATAATGGTCAGAAATTAAAGACAACTTCACGTATTTCTCCATATTATTCCAATTCAGCAACAATTGAAAACGTGGTATGTAATGATACAATTCTAACTTGTATGAACAAAAAAAAATATATATATATGTATTAATATTTCTATTATTTTTAAAAGGACTTAAAGGAACTTTTATCGAGCTTCATAGATGGACATATTATTGTAAAATTCTATGAGAAGCATGACATACTCGATGAAGCCAAACGTAGAAAATTGACAGAACTTCTTGTTACTAAGTTTATGTTTAAAAAATCAGTAGACACTATAGAAATGTAATTATTAAGAATTTATAGAAAATATTTTTATTAAGTATTTTAAAATATGTATTACAGATATACATATATTATAATGTTTGTAGAGTTCGCTTATTTAATGCTGATTTTGACATTTTATCAAAAAAAATCAGCAATTTATTTCCAAATGAAAAACAGACATTTTATTATGTTCCACCAAAGTGTGAAGGACCTTCTCAAAGGGTGTCAAAAGGAAAATTACCAGATTTTTACCGCAATAAACTTGATGAGTGTCGACTAATTGGACTTGTACAGAGGAAACGAAAGAAAACTGACGAAAACATTGATGATTTAGATATTGAATCAAATATCGGGCCTAACGGTAATAATAATAATAATAAAATTGTCATTATTTCTCTTTAAACTATATTTCTTTAAGTACATCATGAATTTAACTGATTTTACATTGATATATCATATAATGATTATATCTGAAAGTAGAAATTAAACTCTTTAAAGTCAAATATAAATTATAGCTAAACGTGTTTGCAATACGCATTTGCAATGGTTGCGGTACAATACAGCTCCATGGTCATCTGTAAAAGAACAAGGATGGATCTCGTGAATTAAGACAAATTTTCATCAAACAATATAACGGAAACGTTTACGACATTTTTAAGGAATACCCAGTACTTAAACAGGAATTGGGTTATACACTCGTAAGTGACATAAAATTAATTTTTATTTTGTTTAAAAATATTTGTATTATAATATTTCTTATTTTAGTTGGAAAACGATTATAACGCTTTAATCAATGAAAAATCAAACATTTACAACGAATGGCCTGAATTGTCTAAGAAATTAGAAATATTACTGGAAAATCGAGTTATAATATTAAAGACAAAACTTTTGCTAAACAATTGCAAGACATTCAAATATACGAGAAAAAAGATGGTAAGTAATAAGATATTATTAGCCATTAAATTAAAATTAAAAATTTGGCCTTATATAAAAAAAATTGCAGTAGACTTACATTTGACTGAAATCGAAGCATTTTATATCGTCATTGATGATATAATGTATAAAATGGAGAATGCGTTGAAGGCCGTCGATATTACACATCGCCGATATTTTGTATAAGATTTTCCAAATTCTCAATATCAAGTACCCACCTACTTGTGAACAGGTTTGGCTGTTTATACAAACATATGTTTATGGACGAATAACGAAGTGGGATAAGATTGATAAATCTGTGATGAATATAACCGATCAATTGAAGAGAATTAAAAAGGCCTAAAATATGTAATAAGTATTATATGTAATATGTAATATATTATACATACATATATGTATATATTATACATACATATATATACAGTACTAGACAAAATAAAGTACGCACTCCAAACATTTTCACATTTATGTAAATAACTCGCCAGTCCTGGCAGATGATGAATGAGATAAAAGAAAGGTATTTTAGTCTACTTTGCAATAATGATTACAAAAATTTCAAAAACAATTCGAAATCCTTTAATAGTCAAGTCCGTTACATTTATTATCAAATTTATCATAGACAAAATAAAGTACGCAAGTGAAAAAAAAAGTATAATAAAGACAAAATTTATAATTAATATTTTGTATAACCACCTTTTGCTTGTATGACGGCTTGCAAACGTCGAGGCATACTTTCGACAAGGTTTTGGATGTGTTGCTAATCGATATTTTTCCATGCTTTCATCAATGCTTCCAACAACTTAATTTTATTCGTTTCTTCTCCTTTATCAAGCTTCAGGTCCAAAATCGACCACA
>NW_017256643.1:0-1861 GCF_001594055.1 Mycetomoellerius zeteki | reverse complement strand
GTCTTCGATTGGATTTGTCTTTTTCTTCCGTCCACGTCCTGTCTTATCCGCTACTGTGCCAAGCTCCTGGAATTTTTTCCACATCTTTCGGACTGCGCCTTCACTTACATTGTACTTGCGACCGATTTTTCTGTTAGAAAGCCCCTTCTGACAATCCTGAATTATCAGTTTTCGAATTTGCAAACAAATTTGCTTGGTTTCCATGTTCACTGATAAAGAATTCTTACTATACTCTATCTAGCAATATTATTAACTGACAAACCTACTTTTTTCATTTGTTTATATATCCTTCATTGTTATATTCATGTTTCTTTCATCATCAACAGCGCCAGTTGTTATTATTTTCATAAACAATGTTGTGCGTACTTTATTTTGTCCATGATAAATTTGATAATAAATGTAACGGACTTGACTATTAAAGGATTTCGAATTGTTTTGAAATTTTTGTAATCATTATTGCAAAGTAGACTAAAATACTTTTCTTTTACCTCATTCATCATTATGCTATCTGCCAGGACTAGCGAGTTATTTACATAAATGTGAAAATGTTTGGAGTGCGTACTTTATTTTGTCTAGTACTGTATATATGAAATGTCAATGAACAGAAAACATGTGTAAACAATTATTGATACTACACATATGTTTCTCAAAGATGTATTGTTTTCACATCTAAAACCAAATGTTTTAAATATTCTTAGAAACGCTGAAGACACAACTCTGTACAAAATTGAGCAAATCTTTAATTTATTTGAAAATCCATTTGAATCACTTGATTCGGAATTTAAACGTTTTAAATATTTTAAAGAAAACGGTACTTTAATAGAGCCAGAATCATATGTAATTGGACAACAAACTATTGGGAAAAAAATTGATTCTAATTATGTAATTGTACCTACTAATGTAACAGGTCAGTATATACCTGTAAAATCAGTTTTATCAAAATTGTTTGCTTTACCTGATTTCTTACAAGAAATTTTAAATTACATGCAAAGCTTATCAATGGAATCAAATGGAATTTCAAATATTATTCAGGCTGAATCATTCAAAAAACTACAAGAAAAATATCCTAATAGAATAATTATTCCTCTTATATTTTACTACGACGAATTTGAGGTGAATGACCCACTTGGTTCTCAAACTGGCACTCATAAAATTGGTTCTGTATATTATTCTTTACCATGTATACCTTTTAATACTCGATCTCATCTTATTAATATACAAGTTGCGTTATTATTTAATAGTAACGATCGAAAAGAATTTGGAAATACTTTTTTACGTAATACTTTTTTACCACTTATTAAAGAACTAAAATATTTACATACTCATCCAATTTATGAGACAAATAATAATATGGATATTTATGTAAATTGTTGATTATTTGTAGCAGATAATCTTGGACGTCATGAAATAGACGGTTTTGTTCAATCTTTTTCATCCAATAGTCCATGTTCAGTGTGTAAAATATCTCGTAATGAATTACTGAGTGCAAGTTATGAGAAATCTGAACTTTTACGTAATATAGAAAATTACAGATTTGATGTTGAGAAAAATGATGTTAGTACAACTGGAATAAATGAAGAATGTGTATTTAACGAAATAGAAGATTTCCATATTTTGGAAAATAGTGCTCTTGATATTATGCATGATATTTATGGAGGAGTTTGCGAATATGATTTGTCTCAAATTTTGTTACAGTATGTTGTAAATGTAAACTTTTTACACTACAAGATCTAAATGATCGTATTAGAGCTTTCGACTTTGGTGTGAGTGAATTAAGTAATAGAATTCCTTTTTTAAAAAGAAAAAACTTAAACAATTATCATTTAGGATATTGCAACTCAGGTAATGCGTTTTATGAAAT
>NW_017256642.1:2449-2764 GCF_001594055.1 Mycetomoellerius zeteki | reverse complement strand
ATAATAGTAAATTCCAAATATCACATCGAGGTCATTTCGTCGTGTTTCAATTTGAGATATTGATGTTACATCGCTCGTGCTCATCCTTTCATAAACGTTAATTTGTCAAAGGATAATCGCGGGGACATTTGGAAAGAATAAAAACACAGCAGAAGCAACGTTTGTGAAGTTGGCCCCGCACTTTACGAATTTTGGATTTTTCTTGATTATGCCGTGTTGTGCCACGTTGTGCCGCAAACCGCAACTCAATAGCATGAACCGTTTTCCAAATAAAAATTCTATACTGGCCTTAGGAATTTTTAGGAACAGGAAACT
>NW_017256642.1:1712-2395 GCF_001594055.1 Mycetomoellerius zeteki | reverse complement strand
GTGACTTCCCTTTTTTATAAATTACCAAAAAGATCTTTAAGTTTTTCACACTGTAAACATTTTGACGCAGTACGTCAATAAAAATAAACTTGCAAAGTAAGTATATACACATGTACTAACCCAAGGATAGTTGTAGATATCATAGCGCTTAAGATAATTATATAATACGGGTAATGCAGCAGAAATATATCAAACGGCATTGTCAAATAATCGATAAAATTGAATGTACCAAAAAGTAAGAAAACTAAAAAAACACCATATGTTGTATAGAAAAAAACATAAACAATCCATCCGATTATTATTCGATTTATCCAGTTATTTAGCCTTTGGTATTCCTTTGGCGTTCCGAGAGCTTCTAACGTTTCGTCTATTATAGCAAGTTCACGTAAGCACATTTTCAGTTCCTTTAAAAAAATTATATTGATTGATTATGCGACGCAGAAAGAAATTATTATAATTTTATATTTAGAAAAAAATTGTTATTGCAATGTGTACAGGAATGTCAGCTAAAAAGTTATATAATAATATAAGCATTAAAATTGATGGTTAAAAAATTTTTTGTAAATTTGCATTTGCCTATAATTGTGAATTTGAAGCTCCTTTAATACTCTCAATTAAAAATACGATTAAACAAAAGCATAAAAAATATTAAAAGGTCAAAACAATTAAAAGATTAAAAAAGA
>NW_017256642.1:1119-1636 GCF_001594055.1 Mycetomoellerius zeteki | reverse complement strand
CCTTTTTAACCTTTTTAATTGTTTTAATGTTAAGGAATCTTATTTCATTGTAAGTGTTGTTAAAAGATCAAGTATTATTATACATTTATAGACCGTTAATGCATTTTAAAATTTTTACCCTAGAACGATATAAGCAAACGAAAATTAATATAATGGTAATAAGATGAAGAACATCCGTGGTGAATATACATACAGTCTGAAGAATATAAATGTATCTTGGATAGAGCCAGTAGTACGTATAAAAGATCCATTTGGCCAAGATGTACAGGCAAGAAATATATGGCCTAGGTTGTCCAAGAGGACGTTCGAACATGCCTAAATCACAGAACGAGCCAAAGGTGAATAATGGCTCCAGCGCTCTTTCTAGCGTCTCTGTCATAGTTTCCAAATCGTCGACTAGTACTTTTAACTGAATTAGTTCCTGCTGCACGAGACACAAACACGTTTGAATATTTTTTATAAGAATTTCAGAAATACTATAGTTTTTGCAGTTCCTTTAGGAACATTGTGAGAACTA
>NW_017256642.1:0-878 GCF_001594055.1 Mycetomoellerius zeteki | reverse complement strand
AGATTACATTGTGGATGATTTTATTTCATTTCGGTACCGTTTTATATATTTTAACTATAATTAAATGAAGTAATGACGGTTCACCAAATGCTTTATCATTTTTGGATTTATGGTAGTTCCAACTGAGAATATGATATTGATATTTTTTTAAAATTTAATGCTATTTACTATCTCCTGTAAAAGCCATAAGGCAATTCTTATGGTATTGCACTTTGAATATATTTTTAAAGATACATATCTTATTATTGGTTTATGTCTTACCTTTTATTAGTTAACGACATCAATAAAATGTGCAGCGCTATATTGCTAATAAATAAAAAAAACTGACACTTGTAAAAGATGAAACAAATGCTAATGAATCTTGTGATGTGCCTTATTTGATAGAAAATACTATAATTATTGTATTTAAATATAATATGTGATCCGAAACTAGTAACTGAACCGCATTTAATGCTCTTACCCTATTATTACAAGACACAAATGATTATAAAGCTATACTTGCAACATTATATCTCTGTACTAATGTGGGAAGCATGTAGATGGCGGCAGAGTTTCGAATCTGTAGGGAGTAATCACTACACTTTAGTTGTGAGCAACAGATTAAGCTTTATTTGTCCTTCCGTTACACGGTTCTTACATTTCTACAGTGAGTGAGTCTGTAGCGCTCTCTTAGCGCTCTCGTGTCCACTCTCGACACTACTACTCTTAAGGCTGGTTCACCTGGGGCGTCACATACTCCCCTTCTAGAGCTAACGATGTCATATTACCTTGCTCTTCGTACTTATTACTAAATAAAATAATTAATGTATATATAAAAAAAAAAAAAAATGTTTAAGATTGACGTTCATGGATCATAAAATGTTTCTTTTCTTATAATT
>NW_017256641.1:0-255 GCF_001594055.1 Mycetomoellerius zeteki | reverse complement strand
GTCAACGACCATGCCCAAGTGCGCCACGTAGAAACACTGAACCTCACCAACGCAACAGCTCTTATCGACTCAATAACGCAAGAGAACGAAATGCAGATCTAGATTTTTCTCTCCAAGGCAGAGAATCAAAAAACTCGTATACAGACGCATGGCTTACAAACAGGAAACTCAGCAAACCCCCGTGTGTTATTCTACACAGTATCGATATACGTAACGAACATCTCGAAAACTTTATGATAGACACTGGCTCCGATT
>NW_017256640.1:1503-12760 GCF_001594055.1 Mycetomoellerius zeteki | reverse complement strand
CTCTTGGCACACGGCAACCTTATATCGGATCACACCTTATATCACACGTGACATCGCCGCGCCGCGCGACACAAAATCGTCGTCGAGGAATTAATGAGTGTCTAGGTGTTATCTGCGTATTCGCCGTCGAGGATGTGGGTAAGTAGGTCATAGAATTATGTTTCTAGGTTATATTATGGTTTATTTATTTATCAGAGGTCCCTCTTGAATCTTAATAAAAATGTATTCATTCGACGCGTTTTCCTCAAAAAACGAAAGAATCTAGCAGAAAAACGCGGCGGTCGGCAGTAAACTTGTGTTTGCAAAACAGAGAATTTGTGTAATTAATAATCGATTCACGAGGCCAATCACCACGTTTTACTGTCAGATTCTTTCGTTTTGAGTGAAAATGCGTCGAATGAATACATTTTTATTAAGATTCTAGGGGGAACCCGTATTCTAAATATTTGAAGAGGAGTTAATTTAGATTTGATTACTGACTTATTGACAATAAAAATCTTTCAGGTAATGATTGATACAGTCGCAGAACATAGATGATTAATGTGACTTATATTGTACCACAATTAATAAAATTGCGTAATAAATATACAAATTGCATTATAATTTATTTGTAATAAATAAACAGGTAAAAATAATTAATAAACAAACTCTTTATTTTAATTCCATCTTGTAACGACTGCGTTCAGCAGAAAAAACAGCTTTCAAATTCTTGAATTAAAGAATTTTACAACAGTTGTACTGCTGCTTTTTCTGCTAAACGCAGTCATTGAATTACAATATTATCTGAATGTGATGTAATATTTATTATTATTATTGTATCCGCGTCCACCGCCTCCGTTTCCACCGCGTTCTCCGCGTCTACCGCGTTTACCGCGGTGTCCGCGGCTATATTTACTTTTTTGCCATCTTCTTGCTGTAATGAATTATAAAAATGATTAAAATTTTTAATACAAAATATATGGGATTACATAAGTTAATTTAAATCATTTTAATGATTAAATTTTTAACTTAGGAAATAGTTGATAGCAATTTGTTGATCAAGAATTGATATCTGGAGACACGGCGCTAAGCCAAGTGCAGCGACACTGCCATACCTCCTTTACGCGAGCCATGGCAGATTAGACTGCTCAAAATCTGTCTTCGCAGGCTTTGCTATCAAGATACTTATCTATAAGGTAATAATTCATTTTACTTACGTCTTTGTAATGGAGCGTGGGTAATGGCGACTGGTGCCGCGGGTTGCTGATGGAAGCGGCTTCGCCACCGTGGATTCCGGCGGCTTCGTCGTCGCTGGTGCGAGCGCTTGATTAGGGCGCTGCCCCGGATAGGGTAGCGAGATCGACCCTGAAGACAGATGTTAGGGCTTGTTGCAAACGCAATACTTCAGTTTTCAGAGCCGCTATCTCAATCTCCTTCGCATTCTCTGAAGTCATTGATTTGAAAGAGAATAAAATTAGTGTATACTAATTATAAATATTTAAAAAATAATTTGTTATAATAGTAAGTCTACTTACATTTTCATCGGACATTTTTAATTTTCTGCTTCTTTTGTTTTTCACGGGTTACGGTGGTAGTTCGCGTCTTTTGAATATGGCCTAGTTTTATCGTGCACTCTCTTGATACGAGTAGGTACTAACTAGTAGCTTTCTATTGAATTATCTTATTTTCGACTATATGTGTAAGCATGTATATGAGTATTTAATTATTTTGATGCATATTGTACTAATTTAATACATCAATCTTTAAATACATTGCTGAAATTAAAATAATTTAGTAGAAAGTTACTAGTTAATACGCGTACCAAGCAGTGTTAGATATGCCGCCTTTTTAGCGCATGCGCGTTCGAGTACTGCTCACTGCAGTATTAGATTCGGATTTTTACGGGTCCTGCAGGTGCCCAATGTTGACATTTTTATGAAGTTACATAAAATTTTTTGAAAAATCAGCAATGTATTTATATAACTAAATAAAATAATAGATACACAAATTTACTATTACATATGAAATAATTTATATACATTACTGAAATAAAGACTATATTAAAACATAATAGGATTTGGGAATAATTATACAAAAAAATGCATTACGATAAAAAAACATTTTATTTGGCCCCGCGCTTTTCATTCTTTACATTACTGGATTTCTTTAGAACTCACTAGTACTGTAGTGCACATGCGCTAAATAGGCGGCATACCTAACAACACTGGTACCAAGTGCTCGGTGTAAAAACGGTCTACTTGGTTATGATTGGTCGCGTTATTTCGTAAATCCGTTCCGTCGTTCCGATTCCGGGCACATGGGACGACATTCTCATGGCTCCGGCACACCCACGCGATGTGCGACACGCGGCACTAGGAAAAAACGACATTGCAATTCGGACTCTGGTATGTACAAGCGATGACCTCTATTATACAGCAAGCTTAATCGGGTTTAATAATATTTGCACTAATCTACTTTAGCAATTACGGTTCAAATTTTATCACATATACAGGATATCCCAAAATTCGCGACTCAAAATACTATAGCAAGAAAATGTTCGAAAAAATTAAAAGATAAAGGTTAATTGTAAATTTTTATTTTAAATATTTTCTGTGATATCACATTGTCAACATACTATTCATATGACAAAGTGCATTGGCCAAGGTTTGCAATGTTACCTCTCCTTCTTCTGTGTAGGCACATTTGTGTATATTTCGTACTTTGCATCCTTTACTATCGCTAGTGATAGCTTCTTCACCTTTGATTGTTCCTACAGGCTTCGATGTTTGTTTCTCGATAAGCACCAAATCTTTTGTGGGCTTTATATGTGAGGAATTTGATCGTGACAATAAATTGTTTAAAGGAGACAGAGCTCTACGTTCAGAAGACTCATCAATCGTTGCATCTTTATTAACTAATTCATGATTTCTTTGTGAAAAGTCGCTCAATTTCGGAACAAGCGATAACATCTGATTCTTTTTACGAATATTATTCTCCTTGTCCGATTCGGCAAAACGCTTGTTTGTTTTTTTTATTCGCTTCCCCTTTCCTTTCTCCTCAATATCTGAATGCAGTGATGCGTTCGGATTTTTACATAATCTTACAAGCATTTTCATACCACGGTCGCAGTTCTCTGTACGAAAGTTGTAAATTGTACATGTTTCAGTAACAGAATGTAAATGATATATATATATATTATAAGACAAAAGATATATAAGATAAATTATGTATTTCTTAAATTTACCAATGTTATCTTTCATTTTTTTAATCGAAAAACAACTCCATTCCTTATCCGGTTTCGCACCTTGTTTGACTAACTTTTGTATTGTCGCTTGATGTTCATCGGATACAAACATGTTGTGCCCAATGTTGAAATCCACGATGATGGAATTAGATCGTCGAAACCATCCATATCGTTTTCGTCATCAGTTTCGAAGTGAACAATAGACCAAGATGGCATAACGGTAGATATATTTTCGCGGAATTCGTTTTCACGATCGATATGATCACGATCAATATGATCGTCTAATAAATTATTTTTTTCTTTAATAAACGAATTCCTTTCGTCGGTCATTTTTATTCGTCAATAATTTATTCCTGAACAAGTAGAAACAATACAATATTTGTTTTATTTTACAATTACATGAATTTATTGAATAAACAAAAAGTAGTATGTTTCTTTTTACACCACGAAAACTAACACGTTCTAACGTTTAATGGCCTTTAGCCGCGAAAAGTAATATGTTTGATAGTTTGACTACGAAAAGTAATGTTTCACTTTATACCACAAAAAGTAATATGGTTGTAAACTCATCCTTCGAGAATTTCGATAACTGTCAAAGGTTAGAAGTAGAAATACTCATATCAGTGATTTTATTTTTGGTTCCAAATAGTAAAATGAACTTTTTCTTTTCGCAGTTAATCGTCTTTCAACGCTGGTTAGTTTTCATGGAACGTATTAATTTAAAGGGAAACGTGCTACTCTTCGTAGTAAAACGTTCAAATATATTAGTTTTCGCGATACTAGAAAGCGAAATATGTTACTTTTCGCAAATAAATGCAACTAAACGCTAAAACGTATTAGTTTTCATAGCGAGGACCGAAACGCGATAATTCGTCAATTAAATTGAAACGTGCTTCTTTTCGCGGAATCATGTAATATACTATTTTTCGTAAGACAAATGAAACGTGTTACTCTTCGTAGTAGGCATCGATATGTGATGTATAATTACGTGCAATGATAACTAAAACCTATATTTACCTATGCTGTTTGTTTTTGTCGTATTTCACAGCGATATGTAAGTGTAATGAAATAAATAAAGAGGAAAGAAAGAAAGAGAGAGGAAACAAAAGAAGTATGTTACATCACGGTATGTTATGCAACTACAACTCATCACAGTGCAAAATTGATAATACTACATATTCGGTTTTGTATGGCAACTAAACATATTTAACGCTAATTTCTGATAATGGTCACATTTTAAGAGCAGACAATTTGTTTACTTTATATACTCCCACTCGCCTACTGTTACAAGGGATAATATAAAAATCATCTTTCTGAAGAAATTCTCTACCAATCACGACAAAAACCTGCAAATCGTCAGAAAAAGCTATGTTCTCAACTATAACAATATTTCCAGCAGTAGTGCCACAACAATTGTCAGGGCTTTTGTTCGTTAATTTAAAGTGTGGAAGCGCAACAACACGATACTGTCGCGTACAACCTGATAACACCGGACCAGCATTATGACGATAAAAAAATCTTGGAAAATGTCTTTCTTGTACTTGTGCTAAAGGATCATCAGACTCTAATAACATGATTTCTCCTAGTCGTCGTCCAATTTGTGCAAGTGGATTATTGCGACGTCTGACTTTCCTCTTTATATCCTGCATATAATTTTCAAAAGGAAACGCAGATATCACATCTAAGGAGAAATCAAGTAATTTGTCCACAAAATAATCAGCATCGTCAGCTACATGTATATTGTTATGGAAATTATGTGCAATAAAATTTTGATTGTACAATATTGGCGTCGACTGAACGAAGTGTTTCAACAGAGCTTTGGCATATTGACGAAGTTCCTGATCTTTACACCATTTCGGATTTAATAGAATTCTCATTGCGACATGAAACTCCAAAAAATGTACATACTTTTCTTCGCTGAGAATACTCTTCAACGCAAGTGTTCTTACATACAGAATAAATAATCTAAATTCCGTGCCTTTCCACCGTAAAACAATTTCCACTTCTCTAGGCTTTCTTACAAACTCTGCAGGAATATAAGATTGAAATGAAACAAGACGATTTGAAAGCAAATCAATTTGAGTAGCCAAAAGTCTGTGAGGAATTTTTCCCTTGTATCACATATTAGTAATCATTGTGCGCATTACGCCAAGACATTGTAGGTGTAAATAATCAAGAACAAAATGATGTACAAAATCTAGTCCTGCAATGTTAGTAAGAGGGGTATCTCGAAGACGGAAATTATTATCTCTCCATTCTCGAAAATCCTCATTAGTGTGAGAGGGACTTTCTAAATCCAGAAAGATTCGTCGATTATCTGAAGTGACACCTCGAACAGTGCACCTAGTGCAAGAATAAAAACCCGTATGTGATACTGTTCCCATGATATAGCTTTTTGCTGGTGCATCACAAACAAAATAAATGCCATCTAATTGTACAGTTTGATCCTCAAAACGAAGACCATTATCTTTGATATTATTAATTTCGATAATAAAATCTAGTAAATAATCCCCTATATTTGCCGGTTTTTGTTTACCGTAATATATTCCGATAGCAAATACTTTTTTACGCAATTCCGGAACAGAAGTGCATAATATGGGATACACTTGATCAGGTGAACTTTTGAATAAAGGTAATTCATCAATGTTAATTAATAATTGAAAAGATTTAATATTTATTAAATATTTGGGAGCAATTTCTATTAACTGTTTTTCCAAACCAATATGAATGTAATAGCCAGGTTCAACAACTTTCTTCATTAATTTTGTATTTGTTTTAAGCAGTGTACGTGCGTTGACTGGAAATCTGAACTCTAACTCATCATTGGCAAAACAGTTGTGATTTTCTTTCAAACCTGATAGTAAATTTGAAACGGCATTGTGCGTTATATTATGCTTTATAACCTAACCACGAAGAAATGTTAGTATTTTGGAATTATCAGAAACCGAATCTTTGCTAGACTGAAAACTTGAATTAGATAGACAATTGCGTGAATTATTGAGAGGATTGTCATTATCAAAATCTTCACGTAAATCATTATCTTCATCATAATCATTACTATCCCAATATTCATAACAGGACTATTCAGAGCATTCATAAGTTTGATCATTTTCGGAATAATGAGAAATGTCAGAATGATGACAAATTTTGGAAAGAGGAGAAATATCACAATAAAGAGACATTTTAGAATGATGAGAAATGTGAGAATGAGAAGAAAATTCGGAATGATGAGAAAGTTCAGAGTGCTCAGAATCACTAGAAATAGCTTCATGTGCACCTTCAGCACGAATCTTCCGTATTTTGGCTTTATTACACAGCTCATGAAAAGGTTTTGCCATGTTTCGATAAACTGTAAGTAAATTTAAATATAGCTAGAAACGTCACGGAAACTATAATACAGAAAATAAAAATTCTAACCTTACCTAACACCCTAAGCAGCTTTAGGACTTTAGCAGAATGGCTGCTTTACAATCTTAAGACCAATGTTTTACGATCAAAGTCTTTTGTTTTTAGTAATACACAATAAGTATACTTGTGACTCAAGTCTTAAAGGTATCTTAAGATTGTAAGCTATTCTGCTAAGATCTTTAGGGAAAAAAGTATAAGACTAATGCTGATTCTACAATGAGTCGGTAGTCGGAAATCTTAAGTTTTAACAAGTCTTAACCTAAATAGGTGACTATGATTTTTCGCATCTACAAGTTGTTAATTATACAGCGAGACGTTTAGCTCGACTAATGGGAAGGAATAAAGTCGAATTTAGCCAATTAAGAAAATCTTAAGAAAATCGGTAGTCTTAGTCGTACAAGTTGGCTGTTGGCCAACTTCACCGGTTCACCGATAAGACTTAGGACTACTGACTACCGACTCATTGTAGAATCAGCATAAAAATAACAATTATAATTTAACTGAAATATAAATACAAATAATATTTATTTGTATAATATATAAATACATATACTATATGTAAATACATTACCCACAAAAATTAGAGGAACGCTTAATTTTTTGTAAAAAATAGACAAAAATTAGGCAGCTGTAACTTCGTTAAAAATGAACGAAATTTGAATTTAAAAAAGTTAAAGCTTGAAATCTCTACTTTCGAAGGATCACTATTTTTTTTTAGTTTCTGCGATTTTAGTAATTTTTACACATAGAAAACTATGAACAACGAAATGAGAAATTTTTATCTCACTTTGTGGTCTTGTCCCGTGTGAAGAAAAAAATCTGCGAATTTACATTTACATTTACATTTACGCGCGCGCGCACGCGTGTGTGTGTGTGTGTTCGAAGTTCTGTATGAAATATCTTAAAGATGCTTCTTAAAGAACTTTTAAAGAAATCTTAATGTTGTCTTATGCGTCGATTTTAGACGTTCTGCTCATTGGATTTATAAGCGTCATACCCACACGGACAATATTTTAGAGCTTTGTGTCCGGGAATTATAACATGCTCTTTCCATCCGAATGAGTATAATGTCTAAAATCGGCGCAAAATCAACTTTATTTAAGATACCTTTCGAAGTTCTTTATGAAATATCTTAAAGATGTTTCTTAAAAAGAACTTTTAAAGAAATCTTAATGTTGTCTTATGCGTCGATTTTAGACGTTCTGCTCATTGGGTTTATAAGCGTCATACCCATACGGACAATATTTTTAATATACTTTTAAACATGCGTTATATCCTGACAGATATTTAAGGAAGTTTACAAAGATTTAAATTATTTTACATTTAATATTTTCAATCTGCTTTCGAGGGACCAGCAATATCATTTATGTCAGCAGCATGTAATCCTAAAGTACTGCGTTTTTTTTTACCAACACTACTGTATAATATGTTCGTCGATATACGAGACAAATGTTTTTCTTCAATAGTCATAGTTAAACAAGTTTCTCCTCTCGCCTTTAATGCTGATTTAACAATGCATGTATATTTGGATGGTCGTTAATGAATTTTTTGGTCATCTGTAGCCATTGTAAAATAAGTTTGTCAGTGAATTTAAGAGAAGGAAAGTCATTAAAAAATCTGTTGAGAATGGGAACAGAATTGTTTCTGACAAAATTAGTTATATTTTTTGAGCGACCATTTAAATTATTTTCTATGTGTTTAATGAATTCGATTAAAGTTTTCTCTTTATTATCTTTGTTTATAGGCAGACCAAATTTTTCACCCAGTTGTAGTAAATACTGAACCTTCAAAGGAACGTCAGAGCTACTTAAGTTGACAAACCATTTCTCATGTAATGTATCAAGAGACAGTGCTTCACTGAAATACAAAGGATTTAAGTCGATTCTCTCAGAATACACCCCGTTTGTGGGTAATTAGATACTGTGAGTTGATTAATACTAGAAGTGTCATTCTGACCCTTCGAAAATTATAATTTATTATTTTAATTATTACATTTTATTATAACTATTTTAATTATTACATTTTATTATAACTATTTTAATTATTACATTGTGTCTAATAAACTTTACAAATATTGTGTATTTACAAATACTTTAATATTGATTAATGTTTCTATGAACGCGTATATACAGGGTGTCCAGCGCGACTCTTCCAATCTCCCACAGGAAGGTAGATGGGATCGAAATAAACATAAAAGTCCTTTACCACCACATTATCATTCTCCACCATTCTCTATCGTTTCCTGTTAGGAGAGTGATTTCATGGGAATATGATAAAATATCAATAAAGACGTAATGTTTCATTGCAAGTTTTGTTGGAATCTCTCTTTCTATGTATACTTAAAAAATCACTGAAAATCTGCCATAGTTAATAGCGTATTTACGGTAGTAGAAATTCTAAGCTCACTATCGCATAATTATCAAAAAAGCTCTTTGTTGTTAACCGTATCAACGATATTTGACATAGCATTGTGCTCTCGAGATATAATTAATTATCGTAGGCGGCTCATCGTAATCTATTATAAAATCGGAGAAGAATACATGTTTTTCTATCACACCTTTCTTATGTTGAATTGGATGATTTGACATATAGTTGAGATATCTCCTTGAGTTTGTAGGTTTTTTGTATATGTCAGATTTGATGCGACCATTATTTGTAATTACTTTGACTAGGAAGATCTAGGAAGTTATGGAATTGTTCTCTTCATGCTCCACCGTAAACTTTAGTCTATCATGATAAGAATTAAATTTGTCTAGTATTGTATCAATCTGATTGTCTGGAGCTGCCAATAAGATATCATCCACATAACGATAATAAATTGGTATGTTTATATGTATTTTGGAAAATACATTTTTTTCCAAATCTTGAATGACTAAATTCGCTAAAATTGGAGATAACGGAGATCCCATGGGCATGCCAAAGATTTGTTTAAAATATTTATTGTCAAATTTAAAGTACGTTGAGTTTACGATCAAGGCGATAGCATTTATAAATTCATTTATTGGAATGCTTGTATTCTTTGTTATGTGTGTCCATCTCCTTTCAATGCTGTTTGTTAAAAGATCTGTTGGAATGTTTGTGTACATGGACACAATATCAAAAGAGATCAATTTGTAATTAGATTCTAATGTATTCTATATGTATGTATATATTTTGTGGACTAGTATATCATTGTGGAACATGAAAATTATATGGAAAAAAACACACAACGGAATGGTGTAAAATTGAAATTTTGACGCACACGGACACGATAGAGGATGAAACTTAATTGTTAAATTTATGTTAATTTGCGCTAGCTATATACTGATGATGACCCAGTTAGTAGGTCGAAACGTTTATATTAATTTATTCAATTATTATTAAACAAATACGATTAATTGAATGTGAATGTATAGACTTCGAAAGAAGTCTCGCTGACGACATCGAGCGCTCGTGGTGTATGCCTTTTGATCTTATTATTATTTTTAAATTTTGACCACGTATCGACATTTAATGTTTTAAAGATTTTACCGAATTTTGTTACGCAGATAGGAAACGCTATCGTTTCCACACCACCTTGAGGTAGATAGCTTGGCGCGTTTTTTTTTTTAAATGATTCCCCAGGCCTAATCCACTCTCTCCTTACACTTCTAATGTAACAATTGCTCGAAGTGCCTTCCTTGCACTTGCAAGCAAAGTTCGCTCTCCGAGAAATTTGCCGCGTTGCACGGTGCGCCATATTCGGAGTGATGGTTTGAAAGGCCGCTATGATTTCTTCACGTACCTCATTCTGGATACCATCACGTATGTGCTCGACTGCAGCTTTGACATAGCCCCAGACGAAGTAATCGAGCACATTGAAATCTGGTGAGCGTGCCGGCCAAACGATTGGACCACCCCGACCAATCCATTTGTCTGGAAAACGTTCATCCAGAATTTCCCATACTCTGCGAGAATAATGTGCAGGAGCTCCATCGTGCTGAAAAATCAGCGTTTCCCGCTCTCGGAATGTCCTCCAAAAGAACTGGTAACTGATTCTCAATGAAATCAGCGTATATTCTTCCATTGGGGTGTGCCGGAAAAAAGTATGGCCCAATCTGAAAATCGCCCATCGAAACGTTACAGAAACAAGGCAGCAGAAAAAATTTCTTAATTCGCAAGAATATTTACCACTCTGTTAGCAAATATTCCTGCCCACACATTGATCGACCACCGATACTGGAAGGCGCACTGTCAAATAGTGTGCGGATTTTCTTCTTGCCAGAGCAAAAAATTCTGAACATTAAACACGCCGTTCGGCGTGAATGTGGCCTCGTCCGTCCATAAAATGCGATCGGGAAATGAAGCATTTCGCCGATATTGTGCGAGGAATTCTGCGCAAGTTTTATTAATGATTACTGTATGTTAAAAGTGCTATAAATATGAAAGAAAAACTGGAATAAAAAAATTAAAATACCTGCACAAAAATTGATACGCTGTTCAATAACAAATTGATTAATTTGTTATTATCAATAACAAATTAATCGACATATAGTCGTTTAATTTTAGAATATCTTTTAGATCATGTACAGAGTGTTGCAGATACATACTAGGCAGTACGACGAGTTGCGTGGGCAAACTTTGCAGGGGCAGGCCGGGCAGGCGCGG
>NW_017256640.1:0-1491 GCF_001594055.1 Mycetomoellerius zeteki | reverse complement strand
CAGGCCGGGCAGGCGCGGTTCGGTAGGTAATGACGGTTCAGCGTAGATAATGACGGCGCCTCTGTATCGACAAATTCAGTAGCGTGCTAGATGTTCTGACGGACTTTGTCATCATGAAAAAAAGCCAAAACGACAATTAAAGACGAAAAATTAAAAAAATGTTACGTGATAGAACATTTTTCATACATATAAATATATATAAACGCATATAATTAAATACAAAATGTTTCCATATATCCTTCTTTCTTTATAAAATTAGTGTCGGCGACAAGCAAAAATAGTAATAATAATAATAATGAAAAAAGATAATAAAAGGAATAATTTTCGCATTGTTTCTTTTACGAAAAATTAAAATTGAAAAACTGAGAAAGAATTGCTCAAATGATTTATACAAAGTTATATCTAAGCAATATTATTTAATTTTTCAAACTTGACTTTTTATAAAATAAATAATGCAAAAATTATACTCGTAATTATTTTTTTTTATGTTTTCCTATTATTACTATTTTCTTCTGCCTAACAGTAATTTTACAAAAGAAAGAATATGTGAATAATATATATGAACATATTTCGTATATATAATTATATATGTTTATACATGACAAATTATTTATTGATTAACGGATACGATACAACAATTTTCTTTCTTCATTTTTTTACTTTTCATTTTGGCGTTGTTAGTTTATATCGAATTTTCGGAAGAAAGAGAAAGCATATTGATTCTGTAAGAATAATAGGTATGTTGCGAGCGAAGTGAGTAATGTTTATGAATTGAATGTGTAATTTATGAGTGACAAAAGATAAAAAGGACAGTTAAATGATGATGATTAATCAAAGAGGTTTGGGATTGAGAGAGATGTTCTTGTAATAGAAATAAATATCTGCGTTATCTGAGGAAAAAACTCCTTTCTCTTGGCTAAAACTGCAATTCCGTTCTGTATTCCAGAATGGTCAGTTTCAGGAAAAATCGAGCAATCTGAAGCGCAGAATAGAATAACCGATGACAGCCGACGAATGCTACAAACGACGTTTTTAACATAAGTACAATGCAACCGGTAAAAAGAATCGTTAGCAAAATTAATTCAGTACTCAGGCCCTGATTTTTAAAGTTTGTAGAGTTTTAAAAGTGTTGATCACTAACGATGATTGATATAGGTAGACAGAAGATGATATCGTTTATTCCGAATATGCGAGATAAAAATATAATATAAAGAGTATAAGGAAATATTCCAGTTGAAAACTTTTTTCATATATATATGTGAAAACTATTTATTGATATTAATACTTTATAATGTTTTTAAGGAGGAATATCACCTTGTAACTTTATTTTTTTCGAATTTTTTTGTTTTTGCTTAAACGCTCCCTAAACTAACCAAGAATGATATACAATCATGAAAGTTATGGAGCAGCTAGGCATTGTTATTGGCTTGAGTTGCTACAATTTTTGCCTCGAAGCCGACGCCATCCGCATTGACCGATCCGAACGCTCCC
>NW_017256639.1:2760-3051 GCF_001594055.1 Mycetomoellerius zeteki | reverse complement strand
CTGAGATTAAAATTAATCATAATTATGATAATGCATATGTCCATTCCAAATATTTCCAACCAAACTGCAAAATATTAAACAAATCATTATGTAATAAATAATGTAATATACTACTTATAATATACAATGGTTCTAGTTCTAGTTGTAAAATCTCGAATCTTGTCATAACAACCAGAAAATCTTTTTAATTGTTGTGACAAGATCCGAGATTTTGATTCAAGTATAATGCATTTATTTATATACGTGCGCACGCGTCTTATCAAACCATAATCGAATCATAATCAAACAAAA
>NW_017256639.1:2318-2711 GCF_001594055.1 Mycetomoellerius zeteki | reverse complement strand
AGCAGACAAAACTGTGGAATACATCTGAAAGAAGGTATGCTATCATTATACTTAATTAAAATGGTTTTGTTAACCTTTTCGCTCAGAAAGTGGATGGTCCACTGGAATATTGTCATTGATCGGGATCATGCCAAAAGTATACTCATTAGAGGAGAGTGGGATGGTGGCGCTCACTTAAGAAATTTTATTAATATTTTCATTTAAAATTGATTTTTTTTCAAATTTGTTGCAGAGACATACAGTACAGGATTATAGCTTTAAAGAAGATCATTAGAATAATTATTAGACATATTTTTATTTATCGATATAAAAAGGTATAGCAGTTTTTTTTTATCGGTATAGCCTATCTATAAGGAGTCAAGGCGATCAGACTACGGGTCGTGATAATCGGGG
>NW_017256639.1:0-2232 GCF_001594055.1 Mycetomoellerius zeteki | reverse complement strand
GTAAACGAACTATGAGCTCAAGTGTACGAAAGTATTTTATGGAGTAAACTTCTTTATTTTCATCATTTCAAAAATCTATAGATTCAAGTTACCCTCAGGGATCAATTTGACTCAATGAATAAATATTTACGTAAGGTGCCCAAACGATGGCTAAAACCTGTTGAATGTTGTTCAGAATCTTGACCTGGGTAACGTTTTTCAAGATCAAAGTCATTGGAGGTTGTTTCACTTATTTTCTACGTAAAAATCGCGACAATACTGAAACTTTCAAGCATCGCAACTCGAAAAGTGCTTCATGAAAAAATATTTTATTAGTGTTTTAGAAAGCTCTCGAGATGTGCTATAAGAATTTGCAATGAAAAATGGGATGTTCCATTTAAAAAAATTGATATGACCTTGATCTGGCCTTAGCAACGCCACGCAAGGTCAAACGGATGTGATCAGCAAATAGATTTTTTTCCCTATAACTTTTGTCTGAAACACTTTTCTGTAATACTTATACTTTTCATGATGTTCAGATGTCCCGGAACTTTTTAGACATTCTGTATATATATTTACTACGTTTATTACATACTTCCATACTTTTATTTAAAATAAGACATACCTCGCAGATAAAATTATACCCAAAGTAGTAATGTCCCAAGCCAAATTTTACCTCTGTCTGTTTTATTTGCAATATAAACTGCAAAATCTGATTGAAATAAATAATTTAATAAACGTTAAATATATACTACCATTCTTGACAATTCGGACACTTGCATAAATTTTATCAAATGGGTAAATTTACACTCTAAAGTTTTAGGAGTGAATTATGCCACTCTTTACTGGAGTGAATGAGAGACCACTCCATTTGGAGTGAATTTTTACTCCTATGGAGTGAATGTATTCACTCTTTGCAAATAGAGTCAGCGAACTCACTCTTACTGTAGGATTAGATGTCCGATTGATATTCGCTCCTACAAGAGTGAATGTTTTTCCTGCACGAAGGATTCGGGCGGAAACGAGAACCATGGCGCGTCATTCGCGCCATCTTTGTTTTCTCTCTGATGTCACCGCGTTGTCGCCGCCACGCCGCGTTGGCTTATTCTTTTATTTCGTCCAGCCAGAGCACGAATAGTATTATCTGAATATTCTCACAATACCTATTTGGTGAAATTCATAGCAGTATCGCTTGTGTCGATTGCTCTTCACATCATAGTACGTTGCAATTTGCATCATTTTCGACTGTTAACCTTGATGACGATTTACAAAATCGTTGCAACACAGTAAAGTATTTTCCAAAGCTAAATTTGCCAGAAGTAAGTATAATGATATCACATTTAATATGCAATAGTTATAACCAAAATAGAAAGAATTATAACCGCTAAAAAATAATATGTATGCTTCGACGAAAATTAACCTCTAAAATTACGTATTCTTTGTTGAATAAAATTTTCATATTTTTGACTGGTTATAATTTAAAAGTTTTATTGTTGTAAGAAACTTTAAACGATCCAAAAAAATTAGGACAATTTCTACGCTGTCATGATATACAGAATGAAGTTATTGATATTGTTACGTCCAGACTCCACAGTTCTTTTCTTCGATTAGAATTTTCGTCATCACCATAAAGATTATTATCGGTAGACCATCTGTTTCTACCAAGGGAATTACGATGGTGACGAGCCAATTAACACTCGCCTTTTGGACTAGTAATCCACTCGGGACGGAGTCGTCGTATTAAATATTCAAACCACGTGTCGAATAGAAGAACTTTATCCCGAGGAACAGAAGAAGTAAATAGATTAAGGATTATAAGCCGAAACGGCGGTTGTCAATAATAAGTGATACATGTGACTCTGAACTATCGAACATCTGGCAACTGGTCGATGACGAATGTTATTTTAGACACATATCCCCGTATCCCATTTCACAACCGATACCCTTAATCCTAATCCTACATTACCAGTAACATACGCGAGGCCTGCACGCTTGACTACTAACTCGCAAATATAAAAGGAGGCCCTTCGCGAGCAGCAGTCAGAAAGAATTTAGACTCGAACGAAGCTCTGTCGGTTTCCGATCTTACCAGTCCGCTTACAAGTAAGACACTCTGCCAGTCCGCTTACAAGTAAGACACTCTGCCGGTCCGCGATTAAATTGTAATTGTGATCCGCGACATGGTCAAATCATCTTGGTGTCTCCAAGTCACGTGGGTCCACAGGACATCCAACCATCAGGAAACCACTGAAG
>NW_017256638.1:4381-8630 GCF_001594055.1 Mycetomoellerius zeteki | reverse complement strand
AATAATATTAAAAAACAAACATTTTAAGACCAAGTTTGTCCGAGCACCTAATTTTTTAAAGCAACTTCTCTCTTGTGAGTTGGTCGTGCGACCTATGTTAGAGATCGAATTTCTGCCAAACGGAACGAGCACCTAATTCGGCGCCTAGATATCTTTAAATAATATTAAAAGACAAACATTTTAAGACCAAATTCGTCCGAGCACCTAATTTTTTAAGGCAACTTCTCTCTTGTGAGTTGGTCGCGCGATCTATGTTTCAACTCGAATTTCTGCCAAACGGAACGAGCACCTAATTCGGCGCCTAGATATCTTTAAATAATATTAAAAGACAAACATTTTAAGACCAAATTCGTCCGAGCACCTAATTTTTTAAGGCAACTTCTCTCTTGTGAGTCGACTCTTCGACTGACGCCTAATTTATATAATTCTGTATATAATTCTGTATATAATATACATTTTCGAATTATTTTAGTTGTTCCTTGGAGCACCTAATTAGCACCTAATTCTGGTGTGTTTGGTTTATTCGTTTACGCAATAATTATCTATTTTTTTATTGGGGGGGGGCTAGCTTAATATTAAGCTAGCCTCCCCCCTAATAATTTTTTTTCTCTGCCAAACGGTTCGAGCACCTAATTTCGCACTTCAGCACCTAATTAGCACCTAATTAGCACCTAATTTTAGTATGTGTTAGAATTCATTTATCGTTGGTGGGGGGGCTAGCTTAACAGGGGTGCCGAGCTACTTACTTTGCTAAATGATTTCTTAAAAATGAATACCGGAAGGCATATTCAGGTAAATTTCACATTATTCCTTGATATCAAATTTTATGTCTCTTTGTTTCAAAAAATTGTTAAGAAAAATTTTTTTACAGTGAATAAAAAGACCACTTTCGAATAAGCTTTAGATAGGGATCCTATGTTAAACGTTTCAACTTAGAAGTGGAATATCTCGATTTTTAATCCCGCTCCGAGTATTGAGCTTCAAAACACATGTTCAGAACACTAAAACAAGCTTTTTCAGAAAAATCTAAAGAAAATAGATTTTTCGGAGAACGTCCTTAAGGGACAAAGTAGCATCGAGTAGTACGAAGCGCATCTGTTGCGGCGTGATATTAACCATTTCTTCAAATATATGAAGCACTAAATAACAAATAAATAAATAAATTCATTTTAATGATATAGCAACGGTTTATGTACTTGAAATTATATATAAATTAAATATATGAATCGATCACTTAAAACTACGTTCAGATTTTCAAAAAAATACCACTCAACTATTACTTAATCTTTGACGTTTGATTAACTTTAATCTTGATTAAACTTACTTTTTTATCCTTTTCTAGTTTTATAATCTGTAAATTTACATTGATAGAGATGGACATAAATTAATTAAACACAATATCTATATTTAAATAAACATTAATTATGAGGAATTACGATTATTTTACTTTTACTAAACAAACACTATTTTAAATATTTTTGCGTACCATCGAAAAAATCGGTAAAATTCTAAGAAAAATAATTATTAATTATTATAACGAAAAATTGTTCAACTTGATGCTCGTAAATATTTATTGAAATTTGAAATAAACAAAGTGTAATCAATACAACAGTCAAATTTTTCTTTTACTAAAAATATTTCATGTATGTGTCCATACGTAAAATGTAACAATTACATACAATGTAATTGTCCAATTTCTGCATAAAGAAAAATAAATAGGAAATATTGCGAAAATAAAAAGTAGGCGAATATTTGAGTCGATAAGTACAGAATAGAGTTGTGTAAATCGTCTGCTACAAACGCCGTGAGTAAAGCCTTGTGTCCACGATGCTAGAAATGGGTCCGAGATCTCGGACAGAGAAAGAATTAACCAATCACATTTAAACAATTTAGTCACATGAATGCGATTGGTCAATTCTTTCTTCATCCGAGATCTCGGACGGATTTCTAGCATCGTGGACACTAGGCTTAAAGCCGGAATCGGACTACGCATTAAAAATTGAGATTGAGGATTGAAATTTGACCAATCATAACAATAGAAGCTAAAATTTTTTCGTCCTCATTGGTCAAATTTCAATCTTCAATATATAGTCTGATTACGGTCTAAGAAAAATAGTATTGCACTCACAAGCACTTTGGTGAAGCGCCTCTCGAGCTTGATGGCATCAGCTGTCTAGGCATGCTACGAATACTGCCGCTGCGGGTGTGAAGTCCACTCAGGCTGCCCATGCCCATGCCCATGCCCATGCCATGGACTCATGCCAGATTCTTAGATCCATGGCCTATGCTCAGTTGACACAAGTAATGAGGCATGCCAGCCTTCACGCCGCCGACGAAAACTTCACACACACCACCGTCATCCTCCCTGCTACGATTCTGCACGATACCAATATTTTCTCTGTATCATTTGCATTCGCGCGCATCTTTGCGCCAGCGAATATTACGGACAGAAGACGCGCTCCCTGTATTACCAAATTACTCGACGCAGCACGGCGCAATAAGACACAACACACACACACACACACACACACACACACACACACACACACACACACACACACACACACACACACACAACGCGCACACACGCACACACCACACCCCACACACCACGCGCACACACACACACACACCACGCGCACGCACGCACACGCACACACACACACACACGCGCGCGCGCGCGCGCACTGTCAACGATGGCACATCACATGCGCATCTACTGGGAAACGTCAACAACAGACACGAGCGCAGCAGTACGATGCATCCTTCGTCCACGGTTCTCACCGACGCGATGGTGGAGCACTTAGGAGGAACGCTAGTAAACGGACGAGACAAAACAGTTCGTGTCGGAACAGGTCGCAGGTGGTCGTCCATGGCTATCTATCTATCTTGGTTGAATGGCCCCGGCTACAAACTGAGTCGATACGGCCAGAATCGAAAGTGGCCGCCAGAAGCAGCAAGTCACGTAAACGGTAAAGAGTAAACAAATAAATTCTGTAATTCACTGCACAGTCAAAGCCGGCCACGCTCTCAAAAAATAGGTGAGATGATGCAACACCCAAAGCGAGGCGAGACGTACGTCCGTCCCACTTGAGTGGTCTCACGAGACTCTGGTCGTCTATGGCGAATACAAAGACGTTTGCTATCCTCGTAATGCACGACTGTACGTCGCACATCGCGTTCGCTGGGATGCGTTTCAAAACGCAACTTTGGTAACTGAAATCTATAGTTGATGTTACGTAAACTATAGCTTTTTAGTAACCACCAAAGTTACGTTTTAGAACGCAATCCAGACATACACAACGTGAAAACGCTTAAGCGAGGAGCACAGACTCTTGAATAATGCATAACATGTAATGCATAAGAAAATAAACCAATTAAAGTCCTTCATTTCCTTTCTTTCCATGAAATAAAGAACTCTGATTGGTTGGATTTCTTATGTCTTATGTGTTATGCGTTATGTAAGAGTCTATGCTCTCCGCTTTACCGCGCGGCGGAAGTTGGCGCGATAACCAATCAACGTCTCGCCGGCAAGACGTTGATTGATTATAACATCAACTTCCACAAGTGTTTCCGCGTTCTGTATATAAGAACCACAAAATGCAAATTCACTGTACTAAAAACAAATTTACTGCTTTAAAAACATAAAATTATTCCAAGAAAGTAATTTATATTTTAAAATAGATAATATACTTTTAAAACGATATAATTTTCACTCAAAACATATATCACGAATTAAAATCGCAACACAGTATAAGCAAGCACAATAGGCTCACTCCCCAAAAAAATATATTAATGTCTCTCGCGCATAACCAAATCGCACACCAACAATATGGCGGTTTTTATATATGTAGCAGCCGCCATATTGTTGGTGTGTGATTTAATCATGGGCGAGAGACAATTGGGGAGTAAAGTTAAAGCTAAGACTCCATGTATACGGTAAGCTGCGGCAAACGCATACGGTGACCAATCAGGAGCCAGGCGCATGCCGCATCCGGCAGGAAAAAGGCTGGAATGACCACTCTCAGGTTTCTCTCTGTTTTACGATTAAAAAAAAGAAATGTATATACATATATATACACATATGTTAATATGTATGGCTTTGGTACATTTCGAGGACATTTTTTGTCATATATGGTATATTTTGAGGACATTTCGTACTTTTGGGGACAGTCCTCATTATTTTTTATGTATATGGTACATTTTGAGGACTGTCCTCGAAATTATAGTTTTATGGATGGTAATATTT
>NW_017256638.1:0-3334 GCF_001594055.1 Mycetomoellerius zeteki | reverse complement strand
TAGTTACATTTCATCAATCACGTGCTTGCGCCAACTAAGAATGCGAGTTTATTATAATTCTATGATGATTTTATTATGTTATACGATTTTACTATATTATAATAAGTTTCATTTTATTGAAATGATGGACTAATGGCATGGAATAATAAACGTTTACATGAATTTTGTTGATATAGTGTTTCAGGGAAAAGAATGATATATTGTTACGGCGATTGTTCTATTGAAAAGGACCCTATACATGGGTTGAAACGTTTAGTTTGTTGAATAAATTGATACTTACACAACATCCGAGTGGTGACTTGAATTGGCTTAATACCTTTTATTTAATTCTCCTCTAACAATTCAACTATCTAAAAAATAAACGTATGTCTCGGTTCAAATTCGTCCTCATCATAATATTAGAAAAAATATGAAACATGTACAAAAAAAATTTAATTTAATAATTGTGAATTATCAGGCAATTCCAGCTGAATGTTATTTGCGAAACTTTATCAATTATAAAAATAATTTATTAATATTAATACATGCGTAATGAAATCTAAATTTCTCTCCAATAGTTTCTTAAAATTGTTTAGTAAACCTACTGTATACGCTCCGTAACAATAAATTTCTAATAAATTTAAAGAATTCCGGCATATATGTAGGACGCATATTGAAGCCCACGTAAATTAAACTATAGAGGAAAGACCCCTATTATGAGATACCGAGTACATTTTGGGTGCTAGAAATCTATAGGCGGAATTTAAAAAAATAATAGGTCACTTTAAAAGGAATTTAATAAGCTTTAAGATAACGTTACATTAATTCAAATTCCATTTTTTTGGAAAATTAAAGAAATGTAAAAAGTGAGCAAATCGCAAAGTCAAAAAATTGTACTTCTAATGTGAGATGTCTCAACAAATCGAAATTGAGTAAAACGCAAAGTATATCAGTATTGCAATTAAAAAACTTTATTTAATATTTCTAAAATACAAACCAACACAGCCAGCGTGCGCGAAAAATGAGCATGCGATAGATTAGTCTCATAACTCATTTTCAGGTAGTTGAAATCAAGCATTGCAGATATAGGCACTCGATGTTCATTCCAGTTATCTTTTTTATTATTGTACAATAACATTTATACTTTAGTAACGATTTTCAATATAACATAGGAGCATGGGTTATTTCATATTAGGAATACCTTGGGTATCTCATATTACGATTTCCACGCCTTATGGTTTTACGATCATCAAACCTAACTACTGTAATTAAACAATTCAACATATCCCATATTTTTCTATTAGTTCGACCTTACTCTATCACTATATGAAGAATTTATTGCCAAATATTTATTTATCTGACTTTTCAGTAGTGATAACTGATAAGTACAGTAATGATAAGTACAACCACTGATTCAGAATTATACATCGGAACATAATTCGAAAGCAGTAAATATTGTTTAATCAATATAGCTATATTTAGGAATTATCTGTAACGTTTTCCTATCAAAACTATAACTAATTCTACATGTATGGTCTATTTCAAGAACTGAATCCCTATACGTATATTAACAGATAATTAATATAAAAACATATATACATTTTCACTTGTGGATTATTATAAAGGATGTTCGGAAATTCGAGAATAATCTTACTGCAACGTCAAATTTCGTTAAAAATTAAGTAATAAAAGTGCAAGGTAATGGTACCATCACAAGATAGAACTCATAAATGACAATAATAAAACTTATAATTGATGTCAATACAAATGTCAAGTGCAAAAATAAATTTTAGTCAATTTTATTTTCACGTTATTTGTCTTTTTATTATTGTTATTTAATAATTATAAAATATTTAGTTTTCTTCCATAAATTATTAAAATTAGATATTAATTAATTATTAGATATTAATTAATAATTTTTTGTATTAATCTTATATGTTCAATCATTTTCATTCATAAATTCAATACTTTCAAAGGAAATAGGATAAAAAATTTCTATGAATTAAACGACTGGTTGCCTGAATCTTACCATTGTATGTACACTGCTCATCAATAATTCGAAAAGTCATAGTAGTAGTCTGATTTGTCGGCCTGATTTATTCGTCAGATCGAAAAACGCGCACGCACTTCGGAAAAGTGCACAACGGAAGAAACACATTAACAGTAATAAAGAATAGAAATAAGAAAAGTAATAAATAATTGATTTTTTATTTGTTGCACCTTCCTTTCTTTTTTCTCTAATTTAGAAATGATTTATGTTTATTTAATATTCGGATTATTAAATAATTAAAATATATTTGGAAAACGTTGTCTGCTGATTGAAATTGTGTGTAGAATATCGCATGTATTTATTTATATGGATTTATATGCATTATATTTATATGCTGTAATCTTGATAGTAAAATGTTAGTAATTTGCGAACTAATTGGTAGCAAACTAAATCAGATTTTGATTACAAAACTGTAGCCATTTGTGTCCGCATTTGGCTACAGATCTGTCGACAGAGCCTGCTGACATGTTCTGCCAGCAGATTGGCGTACTAGAAACTAAACAGGATCTGCGCCACTGGAAATCTGATGGCAGATTGGCAGTAGAAACCGAACAGAAGCTGCAAAATCCTGCTCGGTTTTTTGCCGTTAATCTGCTGAGCTGGTTTTTAACAGTAGTTTGTTAACATTGTCAGATAGTACAAACTTTGTATGCAATTTGTTGCCTTTCCGCAATCAAAAATTGATAGCATGCTTAAATTCTGTCTTCGTAGCCATTGCTAATGGGGGTATATTTATTTGTATTTGTATACAAGGAACACTTATAGGGTGAGAGCAAATTTGATTTGAAATTGTCTTATGTAAATAATATATTTTCAAAATTATACGTTTTGTTTTAATTATTACAAAATTATAAAGTAGCAACGCTGTTTTTCAAATAACTAATATTTACTATTCTTGAGTCTCTAGAGAGGAAAAACGCGCGTTCCGCGAATATGCCCCGATATGCGTTCAACATCGGTGAGTAGGCATTCCTGTTCTTGTGTATGCGATATATAATTGCAGATATAAGGTAAAGATGTAATTATATATTTTAATCTTAGTATGCTTTAGATTAATTTTTTGTAATTAGCTAAAAGTAAATATTTAATCATACTGCTTGTGGAATGCAACACACATCTGGAAACGTATAATTGATTAACTAATTAATTACATGATGATAAAGTTTAAATTGTAAAATATCATAGAAAGCGAGATTAGCAATTCGAGGTCGATATTCAAAACGTACATTCTACGCGCAAAAATAAAAATACAATCAACAGCTGTGCACATATGTATTATATACAATATACAGGGTGTTTCCAAAT
>NW_017256637.1:1006-2523 GCF_001594055.1 Mycetomoellerius zeteki | reverse complement strand
CTATTATTAGTGAGTCACAAAGCAATATTCCAAACATAGTTCGCCACTGATTTGTTCTTATTATTTGTGCTATTAAGAACAGAATCGGATAATTCACATTTTGCTGCTTTATTTACATATTTAGTAACATAATACGTAAGCAACCTTGTGTTATCACCAATAAATTGTATATCCATATTTCCTTCCCAAACAGTAAGTATGATGCGATTATAATCATTTATATTCTGTTCATCATCTTTTCGCGGAAGGTCATAAAGTCTACTTTTATGTTTTAATTGTTTTCTACCTGCTATCGAACTTACAACGTCTCTCAAAATCAACTCATCGGTAGAAGGACGAGGAAAATCAAAACGACATACACGATAAACTTTACGCCCTTTTTTTTTAGAACGAAGATAATAATCGTTATGTTTATGTCGTTGATGCGTATTCACTCGTCTATATAATGTTGGTGAAGATTTTTCATTCGGTAATTCACACGTTATATGTTGTAAAATAAATTTAGAAACTTCTTCCGCAGAGATTTATCAAGAATTGGCGCATTTTTAATCCAAACTAATAGATGAAGATGTTGTACACCTCTACCTTGATATTCTCGTCGCCAGAAGTAATGTATTACTTCTCCAATCGGATGATCCTTAGAACAAATAAAATCAAGCATTACTTGAAACTTATTATCGAGAAATCTTGATATCGATACAGGATCTCTAGCAATAAAAGCACTAGTAGATAAAGAGGAATCATTAGATCATCCATTTACTTGACGAATATATTCTCCTAAATCATCCCATAACCATTCACTAGGACTCAATGTTATAAAAAATGTCGCGGATCCGTAATGTTGTATCATACACTCTAAATCACTTCTTGGTCTACGCCAGTATTGTTCCGTATTTCTTAGAGTGGAAAAAATTGTATTCAAATCCGATTCTAATAACTCTTTATGCAATGCTTCTAAATATTCTTTAGCCGTATAACGATCTCGCAATTTAGTTACATTCAATTTATGATAAATACCACGACTTAATTGACGAATATTCGCATTATTTAACAAATAAAATAAGTATTGTTGATTTAATCTGTATTGCGGATGTTTAGATTTCAAACGACATTTAATAAATTCATGGTCATGAAGTTTAACCGGCCTAGTTTCATGTTGTCCATTAGTACCAAAAGGATATAAGTCTGGAAAACACAATAGATCTAAATCTTTTTCACGGTTATCCAAAGGCAAAATTTTGCCTTTGGAGGCCTGAATTTTTAACATTTGATACAAAGCGGTATCACTTTTATGTGACTTTTTTCATACAAGGGATAAATAGTATATTGATTATAGTAACTATCATCACTCTCATCAATCTGAGTTAACATAGCTTGACACTTATCGTTTAAGACTACTTCGTTATTTTCTTGCATTTCAATTTTTGGACGAAATTCATGATTGTCATGCAAAACAGATTCTTTATCATTTTCTGTGTCTTGTATTACAAACTTGGATTATTTAATTCCTCCAAATA
>NW_017256637.1:0-650 GCF_001594055.1 Mycetomoellerius zeteki | reverse complement strand
TATTGTTTAAGAGATGCTATTTCATCGGTTACATTATGTACCAAGAGATTATTTAAAACACTATATGGAGGCAAAACACCGTCACGAAATTTTCGTTGACAATAATCACAGATATTCTGGTTGAATAGCATGTTTTTCTATATACACCATTAAATCTTTTAAAAATGGAGAGCTATCCATTTGTATTTTGAACTTGTTAAATTGAGATATATTTCTTTTATAACAAAGTCTCTCACACGATACACAAGCATATCGAGGTGTATCCATGGAACGTTTAGTGTAAGCCTTAAATGCATTCTTAAATTTAGAAAAAATTTCTTCCTCACTCAAACTAGTACAAGTTTGTTCATGTTTGGACATACGATTAGCTTTTTCGTTTGCCAAAGTTATTATCTCGTTTAATATTTCTATATCAGCAGAAGTTAATGCCTTCTCTAGAGCTAACATCTTTTGATATAAATTCGTCAGTTGATAAATTAAACGTTTAATATATCTAACGTTTGGAAAATGAGGTGATAATAAGTTAATGGGAACAGACATCGCTTTGCAAAGAGCTATATCAATGTAACAAATATGTGTGTGACCCAACTTCGTATTTGAATTTGTTTTTATCGTACATTCATGAATTTTTTGTAACAATTCTGGTATTT
>NW_017256636.1:0-2982 GCF_001594055.1 Mycetomoellerius zeteki | reverse complement strand
CTTATAGTCGATTCTTTGATATGTATCAGTACCATTTACTGAAACTTGGATATTCGTTGAGACTACCTGTTGCATTCTCTATTACATCATTTATATACGAATAAAAATAGTTGGACAAGTCGTATGAACGAAATGCAACTTTATGCAGTTATACTATTTTTTAAGTCAACAATTAAATTAGGCATGATGAAATGAATACGTAACATTATTTTTGAGCCAAATTAATTACGCTAATTAAGTTAACGTTATACAAGAAAGTCTTAATAACTTGTGTTAATTTATTAATAACTTGTTATTAAACATTTTATGTTACAATATAAACTACAAACCATTATCAATTTTTAGCTAAATTTTTTAATTTCTTTGTATTACTGAACTGTCCTGAGTTCTTAAGCACTGAAAGAAATATGTTTAGTATTTGTAACTATAATTACATATTACTATAATTATGATTATTATAATATTGTTGCGCCCGCGCGACACGTTATCACCCTCCCGAGCTGCAAAATAAAGGAACACACGTTTAAAAAGAAATTTTTCTTTATTCTTCGTAACAACGCATGTTACATGAGCGCAGAGGTGGGAAAGACACGTTCAGATATAGTAACAGTTCAATCCTAATCTGTCAAGAGATACAAAAACAGCTGATCTCTCTGCCAAGCTCCCTGGCGACGTGCTCTTCAATTCATCCACATTCCGCCGGTTACTCGACTCCATTCGCTTTGCATGCGTGCCGGCACGTCGCGGGCATAACAATATTAGTAATAATAATCATATGTATAGTTCGAGCAACAAATGTATATAGTTGGCAGCCTAAAATGACTATATTTACAGTTATTATTATAACCATAAAAATAATTCTAATTACTATAATCTTATAGTCATTTTTTTGGGATATGTTTAAAAAAATTTGAATTATTTTTATGGCAATTTCAATCCTTTTTATGGTTGTAATAACTATAATGATAGTCATTTTAGATTGCTAACTATGATTCACAGTGGTTGAACAATATTAAGAATACATCCACTTATTAATGTTTTCAATATACAGGGTGTCCTACAATTTTTGGCCAAACGCTTTTGTGTAAATAGAGCGGACTAAACTGAATCGAAAGGTCCTCTACGATTTGCAGTGTTTGCAATAGTTAATGAGATATTAATTACTAAAAATTGCCGAATATATTGGTCTTCAATAATTTTTTACTCAAATCAACTTTATAGAAAAACAGTAAGAGACAAAATTGTTTATTTATTTTCTCAAAAAGCTCTAAGAATTTTTTAAAATTTTTTATCAACTTTTTAGTATTGCACTTTCTTATTGGCAATACATGAGCTATTACGTATTAAAATCTACGTACTTAAAATTATAAATTTATTTAGATTTAAGCATTTTCATTTTTTTGAATTTAATGTTTCTGTTTTAACATGAAATTAAATTGTACTTACATTTCCAAAATTTGCAAAGGAGAGACTTAATAATCTTCCAGCAGTTATTTGTACCGGATGTCCAGACATATTAATCATCAGCATTAAATCAAGAGCGACTTTTCCCGGTAAATTATACCATTCGATTTTATATGTAGTATTCCCGACTTTGCTGCACTGTGTATCCAATTTTGTATATTTACGGATTACATATACAAATCAGTTGAGCATATTATTTAAATACATACAGAATCGGTCGAAATTAAATTCTGCGAAATCAGGATATTATTACATTTAAACAACAAATAGATATTTTGCGATAACATCCTGCGGATTGGCGTATATGCTCCTTATTGTTTATTAAATTTAAAATATTTTTTAACATATGTCACTTAATTTACATGATTAACGTTCGTAGGAAGCTCAAGTACGCCAAGCTAGTTTGCAGTACCTAAAAAGATTATATTAAATAAATTATTAAACCATGATGATATTTCTGCATAATTAAGTTTTTGCAATTTTTAGACTGAATCTATTGCTACATTTGTTACATAAGAATATTATCAAATAATTTTAGAGATATTGATGTTTTTCATAGAATTATTGCAAATTTTGTTTTAAAATTGAAAGAATAAAAGTCTAAAGATAGAAATGAAATTAATAAATGTAGGTAATGTGCCTCACACTTCTAAAAGATTTTAATGACAGGTCTACCATTCTACCAGCAGTAAGTTTTATAGGATGACTGGACATCGCTATTATCAATATAAGGCCGCGAGCTGATTTTGGCGATAGTTGATACCAATCAATCATGTAGCATATCGATCCAATCTGAGTGCTCTGCAAAACCAGTCGCGAACGATTACTCAGTTATGATTAACATTGTTGAAATTAAACGTAGCGTGTCAGAAAAACAAAGAAACAATATACCTTTTCCATAAGAAGCTCACCGATGTAACATAATATATAAATATTGAAACAGAATGACACAAGGAGGAGAAAAAAAGTAGCAAAACTAAGTCTATCGTCTGCTGTCCAATCCTATTAAATTTTAAATAGCACATATAATTTTATAATTCGTTAAGAGTTATTGAATTTTTTTTTCCTTTAGTATGTGTTAGCGCACCGCTATACAGTAGTATTCGAGTAGACATATCGTGCATACAGAACTAGTGAACTCTACTAAACACACTTCTTGTAAAACTTCTTCCACTTTTGCCCCAAACCTGGAATAAGTTATTCCAGTTTATATGAAAGAGAATGCATTGCTTCACTTATTCTAATTATAACGAGTTGTATTAAGTTGGAACAAAAATTCGTAACGTTACCTTATTTATATCATGTCTACATGTTTTTACAAAAATTTGACAATTATATATACCATTACATATCATTTGATAAAACAATTTCATCTTTAAGAATCTGTTTTTTAAATTTGCATTACTATGATTTTTGACAGAGGTATGAATAATCAAAGTCCTTTCTTCTTATTTAATCCGTGATAATTCAATAAAAAATGTTAGGAACGTTTTTCAAAACGATTTTGTAGGAAAAATT
>NW_017256635.1:5471-9787 GCF_001594055.1 Mycetomoellerius zeteki | reverse complement strand
CGCGCTACATAGCTCAACTTTTCTAGCCGTGGACTTCCGTGGACTCCGTGCGCACGCTGAATCTTGAGCACGCATCGAGAGCGATCGTACTATCAGTAGAGACGACTGCGCACTGTATCTCACGTAGCAATATAAGCGATATAAGATACATAAGAGCAATATTTTAATAATTTAATTCATACTTCTCTGTACTTAATTGTACAAAATGTACGATCAAAGTAAATTGCTCAAAATCTTAAAATCACCGGATTATAAATGTTTCGATTCAAACGGAAAATGTTTTCCACCATCGAATCCTATTTATATAAAAATAAGCGAGAAGATGAAAGAATTAGATTCTAATATAACTCCCAAACATATATACACGGTACTAAATACTAATAGACGAGGTATAGCTTCTTCCGTATTAAAAAAATTTGGTATAATAAAAACTACTAAGGATTTTCTCGATAAATCAGATGAAAGTTATTTTTTTGAAGAGCCTTGTTCTAAAGATGGCACAAAAGTATTCAAACTTATTATTTCTGATAAAAATTGGGACCGTATAAAACCTGTCGCAAGGCGATACAATAATCGGCAATATTTAAAATTAAAGCCCGGTGAATGGTCACATATTTTCGCAGCGAAAATATGGGAACAATCAAAAATTCCTTGTGCCTTTACGTTTAAAAACGCAGTGGTTTTTCCGAACTTAAACGCAAAATATTTTGTACTATTTAACGCCACGTGTAAAGAATGCAAAGCAATATTACAAGGCAAAATGTTAAAAAAACCATGCGATGGGCAAGATGCAATTTTCGATTGTACTTTATCTGGATTTAATGATAAAATTATTCATATCAAAAAGAGACAGTTAAAAGGTTCTCTTCGCCAAAAAATAGCTGGTCAATTGATAGACAGAAAACAACACGCAACAATTTGGCGTACTGAGGAGGCTAATAATAAGATTATGACATTTGGGGATAAAGGTCCGCCAATTTTATATTCGTCGAACGTCTTACGTAAAGCCAAGCAGATGGAATTGGACAATCGTCTAGGTATCGTCGATTGTGATCCAATTCGAAATTTACAAATATTCAAATATTTGGAAAGACTCGGATCAATACATGGAATAGGTCTAGATCCATTTTATATAATGTATTGGTCTAAAGAACAAATTACATTATATAAGATATTAAATCGTTCAAATAATTCGTACTTTACTATGGATGCTACAGGCAGCATAGCAAAGAAATTGTCGAAGCCCGATGGAACGAAATCTGCCCACCTATTCTTATACCAGTGCGTAATTGTTCCGAAAGATAAACGTGGTATCCCAATTTTTCAAATGATCTCCACGAAACAAGATGCAGCGCTCTTAACATATTTTTTATTAGAAATTCGAAGAGCGGGTGCTACAGTGCCACCCGTAGTAATCACGGATTTTAGTCGAGCGATATTAGTCGCTTTAGCGCGTGCATTTGCTGACTGTGCAGATCTAAATCATTATTTACAACGTTGTTACCACGTTGTTATGGAAAATAATGAAGCAGCTCTGCCAGGCTCATACTTAAGACTAGACGTAAGCCATTTAATAAAAATTGGGAGCAATTGGGAGTGTTTGCGAAAATTACCAAAGAAAGTGCGACAGTTTTATCTGAGATGCATTGCTCAAGCATATAAAATGCAATCAATGACAGAATTAAATTCTTTTCTGTCGTCTGTATTAGTCGTAACTTTAAGCGAAAACATTGGCTATGTCGATGATACTTCTGTCCCGGCTGAAACTTGTTTACAATTAGCTAACAATTGTATTAAAGGTGTGCATGTTGAAGATGTTGACACCACAATTTCAATACCACAGAACCATGTGATGATTTCTCGAATTCCGAGCATACTTCTTTATCTTGGCATTACAATCCGAAAATGGGAGTCAATGCATTTTATAATCCTACAGCTGCAAAAAAGATAAAAGCGTTAATCGAATATTTACCGCTGTGGACAGGTGTAATGCGCCCTTATTTTAAAACTGGAACAGAAGTTGCAACATCTTCTTCAGTCGAATCACTTTTCGCTGAGTATAAAACACGACTTTTCAAAGGCTATATTCCGATGAGAGTCGATAAATTCGTAGCAAGTCATCTCGATTATCTAGATGGAAGATTGCGTTTAGATTACGCCGCAAACGCTTCTTTGACTGGATCAGAATTCAAAACATCTCCGAAACAAGATCAGATATATATGCACGAATCCAATGAACATTCCGATATTTCAAATAATTCTGTTACATCCAATTCCTATAATAACGAAGTAACAAATAAATCTGTTACGTCCATTTCTGATACTAACGAAATAACAGACAATTCTGTAACAAATAATTTAAACAGTACAGATGACTCTCACAACATTCAAGCCTATTCCAGAGAATCGAACTCATTAGTCTCTATTTCTAATGATACATCAGGCTCTATTGCTAATGACTCTTTGAATTATCAAGAAAATTGGATGGGTTTAATAAACAAAGATAAAAAGTCTGGTAATATTAAAAAGAAATCTTACTTGGACAAGTGTCCCGAATGGGAAAGCGTCGAATCAACAGATACGGTTTTCATTCCAATAATGAAAAACGGTAATTTGTGTCAACCTGTAAAATTACGAGGCGAAACCGTAATGGTACGAAATACCTGTGCTTTCGATGCTCTTCTCCATATTACTGCACACATGATAGGTATGGATGCAGACTATAAATACCACACTCAAGACATAGATGATGGTTTCTTACAGTTAGCAAAAAAAATCGTATCTCAAGGAAAGATAACAAGAAACGAATATATAGCAAGAGCATCCTTTCTGATAAATTTGTCACTATTCGAGCAATATAAATATACTAGACGCTTCCAATCATTGGACGTCATGTGTAATGCTGCACACCTAGCCGAGTACACTTTTCTCTCGTTACCGAGCGTACATAGGATAAAAAAATGTAAATCGTGTGATTATTCGAATGAGAGAAACTTCGTAACACTAAGCACAAATGTAAACGTGATATTACAGAAAGGACTTGAATACATACAAGAGGCTGTCAATGATGCAATTACACCGAAACAGTGTTGCGTAAAATGCAATAATTTGTGCGATAAAACAGAAGAATATGGCCCACAAATTATAATAGATACAAGTATCCTAACAGATACTAATTACCTAAAAAATATAGGACTGAAAGCTACGACATATAATTTGGATAACATTTCAAAAAATATTTCAGTAGGTAGCAACAAATATATTCTTAGAGGTGTTGTACACTATATGGATCGAGCGAGACATTACACGGCAGTAGTATTCACGAATATGTTTTGGTATGAATACGATGATTTACAATCAAAACGAATCCAAGTATCACCGAAAAAATATACAGTAATGCCACATGTGTTACTATACACGAAAATAAAACAAAGGGATAACCAACTTAAGAATAGAGAATAAGATGTACATATTATTATATCATATTATTATTTCATACTATTATTTCATAACGTATTATTATATAAGATTTTCAGTATTGTACACGTTACTTTCTACTATAATTCTGCGAATTAAAGGGAACACATTATAGAGATAAAAAATTTTTTAAAAAATTACAAATAAAAAAAATATAAAAAAAATTAAAAAAAAAAAAAATTAAAAAATAAAAAAAAACAAAAAAAAACAAAAAAATGAACCATCATCTCGTCACGTCCACGTCGTGGTTCTGGGTTACGCTAAGAACGAGATGAATATAACTCAACTATTATACAGGAGAAGGTGATACTATAGTCAGTGTATGAAAGGTGATACTTTTTAACATTTCCGCTATTAGATGGCAAAATACAACTACTTAGGATAGAACACTAATTACTTAGGAAAATAATTTCAGACAGCAGAACTCCTCGGAACTAGTTAGTATACATTCAGAGCTACAAGATAAGCACCATATCTCTCGCAGAACTGTCGGAAATCGGCCAGCGTATCATACATGTTGCCCGAAAAGAGTCTTTCTCGGGGATTAAAAATTGTTTAAAAAATCAATAAATAATTTCTGACACCAGAACTCCTCGGAATTAGTTAGTATATTATACATTCATAGCTACAAGATGAGCCCCATATCTCTCGCAGAACTGTCGGAAATCAGCCAGCGTACCATACATGTTGCCCGAAAAGAGTCTTTCTCAGGGTTTAAAAATTGTTTAAAAAATCAGTAAATAATTTCTGACACCAGAACTCCTCGGAACTAGTTAGTATACATTCAGAGCTACAAGATAAGCACCATATCTCTCACAGAACTGTCGAAAAACGGCTAA
>NW_017256635.1:3690-4625 GCF_001594055.1 Mycetomoellerius zeteki | reverse complement strand
GCCTGGAATCAAATCCCGCGCGCTCAAGGATCTAGAGCGCGCGACGCTACAATAAGTCGCGAGGACTCGCGCAAGCTCGCGAGATGGCCCGCGGCCAATCAGGGCCGATAAGGATTATCTCCGGCTCGACCAGACGTGTGGGGGCACACAGGACGAGGACGAAAACGAGCGAGTACCGAGAGGATTCTGTGGTGAGGCGAACTCAACTTTTGTAAAGCCGCCGATTTCCAAGTCGGAGGGATCGCACGCATCCGCGAAACCGTCGTTGGATCCCGTGGGGTTGGATCCTTTCGCGAATAACTGCGTCGCGGCTGCACGCGCGCACCGCGTGATCATGCCATCCCGTTCTATACTGTCGTGGTTTCGTTGCAATTTCGAGTCAGTTTTTCGCACGCCCGCCGCTGCCACAGCCAGGTCATTTTGTATCGTATCGTCGCATTATAATTTTGTATCGCATCGCCGCGTGGCACTCTTGTGTCGTATCGTCGCGTCGTAATTTGGTATCGTATTGTCGTGTTATCATTGTGTATCGTATAGTCGCATTACAATTTTGTATCGTATCGTCGCGTCAGAATTTTGTATCATATTGCTGAGCTGTAATTTTGTATCGTATCACTGAGCTGTAATTTTGTATCGTATTGTTGTGCTGTAACTTAGTATCGTATTGCTGCGTTGTTTCGAGTCGCGTACTATCGTCGTCGTCGTAGATCCTAGACTACAGCGGATGTCCAGGCGTGTTCACGCATTCCGAAGGGTTTTAACTACGCCATGGATCTCCATAGCTGCGATACGTGCGCCGCGTAAAAGTACGCTCGCGCCGAGGGCTCGCCCTTCAGAAGAGAACAGCGGTCATTCACTACCGCGTGTCGCGAACGTATCGCGGAGACCAGCGCGTTTGCGCATCGCCGGATCAAGCCGTCTGCCTGTACGGCGGC
>NW_017256635.1:3030-3503 GCF_001594055.1 Mycetomoellerius zeteki | reverse complement strand
CCGTATTTTAGAGTGAGAACGTACCGAAAAGATCTCAGAAAGAGTGGCACGCTCTCTCGTGCCTGGCGCCCAATTATTGACGTGAAATTTAGAGTATGCAAGAATTGAGAGAGCCGTTGTGGCGTTGAGTTTTTTGTTGTCGCCAAAGTACCGCCGAAGGAGAGGTAGAGCAATACTCGCGAACGCGCGACGAAGTGGCACCACGCTCGTGAGTGCGGTCGCAGTACGTATGTACGTATGTACGTATGTATGTACGTATAAACATAGATAAACTCGCGAACAAAGAAAATACGTAGAATAAAAACGTGTTGTAACAAGTTTGCAATTCTTGGAAATAGGGGTGGGGATATCCCCTCTTAGATTTCAAAAAGTATCACCATATAGCTCACAATTTATAAACATAGATAAACTCGCGAACAAAAAAAATACGTAGAATATGAAACGTGTTGTAACTAGTTTGCAAATCTTGGAAA
>NW_017256635.1:0-1905 GCF_001594055.1 Mycetomoellerius zeteki | reverse complement strand
TCCCCTCCCTTCCCCCCCGCGCCCCGCTCCCCCCTCGAAGGACCTGGGTTAGAACCGCCCTAGTCTTACTACTAAGTGCTCTTGACAGTCGCATAGAACTTGTCTAATAGTTCAGTTTAGTGACTCTCGACGTCATAAATGCAACAAATTTTCGTCATTTTTGTATTTCTCTTTTCGTATTGTACTTTGAATCAACAACATACATATATGAGAAAGGTTGTGTTCTTGGCAGCATGGTGGAAAAAGATACCACGCTTGGCAGCACTAGTCGCAGAAAGTGTAGACGAACGGTGTAACAAAGTTAATTGAGAAGAATACGCAAGAAGAACCCGCTGACAAAAGTTGACGACAGATTGGCAGCAGAAACCGAGCAGCGTCTGTGCTTACCTAGTCATTTAAAATTTAAATGCCTATTTTGATAGCTTATGCGTGCAATTTAACCGCTGAATGCGTTCGGGGAGCACACTGTCAGCGTCATTTTATCAACTTCTGTCAGCAGGCTCTGCTCGCAATCTGCTGTCAGATCATGTCAGCAGACTCTGTTCGGTTTTTGCTACAAATCTGCTGCAAAACATGTCAGTAAATGTTGTCGCCAAATCCATAGCCAAATGCGGACGCAAATGGCTACGGTTTTGTAGCCAAAATCTGATCGAGTTTGCTGCCAATTTGTGCGCAAATTGGCAATATTTTGCTTTCAGGGATGCTGCCGTAATCATTTATTTTAGAACATCAAAGGACTGAAGTATATGCAGGGTGTACCAAAACTGACGATACATAAGTGTTTTAAAGACAGTTTCTTTGTAATATTTTAAAACGAAAAATATAAAACAAAAATGCCAGGGCTAGTTCTTAAATAGAAATAGTGTAAAAATTATTATTAATGGCAGAGATATAGAATTTCGCGCGCTCAGAGATAGCAAGAGTATTAGTGTGAAAGTGCTAAATTCTTAATGTCAAGAGCATAAAATGTAAGCACTTTCACACTGATCATATTGCTAGACTTAAGCGCGTGACATTCTGGCCCTGTCATACGTAACTTTTAAACTATTCCTATTTGAAAATTACCTTAGCTTCAGCATTTTTGTATTAAACTTTTCATGTTAAAATGTTACAAGGGATCTGTTTTTAAAATAATTATAATTTTTTGGACAAACTGTATATTATTTTCAATAAGAATAAAATTACGATTAATATATGACAGCCGCTCATTGACCAAATCGCTTGATTCTACTTTTCGAATATTTTTAAATTTTATCATCGAAGCGCTTGATTAATCCTATTTATATTTAAAATGAATTTCTTTATTGTGTTTTGTAGAATTAATCGATTTAGTTAATGTATGGATCACATGTGAATGAATATGTATAGGTGTGTGTGTAGAGTAGCCTAATATGGTTAAAACTAGATGTTGTGATAATAATAATCTTCGTCATAGTTGCATTCTTTATACATGCTTGCCTTTCAATACATTGTCTCTCTATACATATCGATGTTATAATGAGAGAATATTAAAAACAATATAAATTAAATAGGCTAAGAGTCTGAATTAGGATGTAAGATGCTGTTTAACATAAACAAAATGTAAAAAAAAATTTATAAACATTTTAATTATTAAGTCTCTTTATTATTATTATTATTAATTTTATAAGGAATATTATTATACGCATTACAATACATGTACCTCAGTGATTGAAATAGCCAAGACACCCGTTTAGAAAGAGGCAGATTCCAGGTTCGATTCCTGAGATAATATTTTTTATCGTAATAAGTTTTCATAGAATTTTACATACGCTATGGTAGTATTTTTTCGACGATCAAAATTAATTTATAAAGAATACCGTTTTAGTTAAATGATTGTGTTGAAACATCATCTATCTATTGTGACGTGACGTTTTTTTCACCGTC
>NW_017256634.1:0-2300 GCF_001594055.1 Mycetomoellerius zeteki | reverse complement strand
TGTATTAAAAAAGTATTTTTTGATACTGTTAATCAATGATTATGCAAGATGTTTTAGACCACCCGTACATCCTTTTTATCTCCGCAGGATGAGATTCAATCGAAAATATGTTCAGACCAAAGTTGTGGGATTCCAAAAGATGTATTTATTGATCATATCAGTTTGACCTTGGGTGGCTTTGCCAAGTTCAGATAAATATCACATCGATTTTTTTAAATGGAACATCCTACTTTTTATTCTATCTAATACTAATCTATCTAATACATCTTTTGAAACCCCACAACTTTGGTCTGAACATATTTTCGATTGAATCTCATCCTGCGGAGATAAAAAGGGTGGTCTAAAACACCCTGTATATGTATAAAGAGATATATTTTATTCATCTAAATGTTAATATGTAATATACCGCTTTCTGCTTACACCCGGAACCAACGACATGGACGTAGCGATATTCTGGTTCCATTTTTCTTTTTATTTTTTTGTTTTTTTAAGTTTGTTTTTTTAAATTTTATAATTTTTTTGTTTTTTTTATTATAAATTTTTGAGTTCTTAATATCATATATTTGTGTGCATATATCTGAAATAAAAAAAAGCATAGATTTTGAGTAGCACAACTCGGCACAACTCGCAGAATTCGATTATCTTGCACCGTTCGCAAGATACAGGGGTCTTCAGTTTCCCGGACCTAAAAATTCTTAACGGCTGACGCTTCCGTCGATACCGCGAAATCCGTTGATCTCAGGAAATTTTGCCATAAAGAAAAGTTATTGTATTGTTGTAGCACAATTCGGCACAACTGAAAAAAATTTAAAAATATCTAATTTTTTATTTTTCCCCTCCACGTTTTTAACAATTTCCATCGTTCCTTCTGCCATTCCGGACCTTTTATGAACGTTTCGTGTAGATTTTGAGTAGCACAACTCGGCACAACTCGCAGAATTCGATTATCTTGCACCGTTCGCATGATACAGGGGTTTTCAGTTTCCCGTTCCTAAAAATTCCTAAGGCTAGCATAGAATTTTTTTTTGGAAAATGGTTCATGTTATTGAGTTGTTGTTTGCGGCACAACGTCATAGCACAGTATATACAGTAGCGCAACTCTCACGATTTCACCGTGGATAAAAATGAACTGCACATACGCGAGCGAGGTATGTAACCAATCAGGGCATTTATATTCCATCTCGCTTCTTCTCTTTATTGTCGCTGTCTGTCTGCACCGTTGAAATGTCCATATAAGGGTTTTAAATAGCCATTTAACGGAAAGTAACAGTTTTGATTAATTATAACTGATTAGTCTTCTCTGTTGAATGCAGCCATTATCAATTTGTTAACGTAATAGGTACGTTTCAGCGGAATACAACAGTTTTGAAACCATTTTTATGATTGTATGCTAAGATAGAATCCACCAATCCTCTATATCTAAAAGTATAATACAATCAGCGCAAGGAAACTTCCAACATTGCGAAATAACCGCTAAACGCAGTCGTTTTTTAAAATAACATGTAATACATTTAATATTCTTGTGATTTGAGATATAATAAATGGAATTAGTCGAATAACTGGATTTTATCTGACAAATATAAGAAGAAATTTAAAAAATAAATTTAACACCGTTTTTTTAACAGTAAAGGGAGAATATTTCAAATTGGAGATTAAGTAATATCGATCAGTTAAAATAAAATGGATTGCTATATTATTATTAGTTCTCTTATTGCGTTTATATTTTGTAACTCTGACTATCATTGCAAATAAAAAAAGGTTAAGTATAAGTACGAATCTCCTTATATTTCCTGAGAAATAAATGTATATCTATCATTAAGTAGTGAAAAGAATGGGCTATGAGCCAGTTATAACAAAGAATCTTTAATAAAACTTCTTACATACATGTATACATGCAGCCGCAAACGAACGTTTCGACCCCGATCGGGTCATTTTCAATGCAAAATAAACAGGATTATAAAGTTGTCAGAAGATTTAAATTATAACGTCCAGTATCGAAATCAATTACATCAATGACCTGCGGTCCATATTTAAAATTGGCGGAGATCTCATCTCACTCTTTTTTTACTGTCATCCAATCTTACAAATAAATACCAAATTAACAATACGTTATAAATTAACTTAAATTACAAAACAAGTAAAAATATCTACCTTAAAATGTCTCAACGATGTCAGTTAGAGACGACGTAGAGAGGAGAACGCACATCAACAACGTTATATTACATAAAAAGTAAGCCATAATACATATGGGTCTCGGAATCGACAGTGTCTAACGACTTACTGACAACAAGGAAACAAGG
>NW_017256633.1:1249987-1251155 GCF_001594055.1 Mycetomoellerius zeteki | reverse complement strand
TTAAAGTACTACGTTTCGTTTTATATTTGGTATTCTTCGCGATAAGATTTCAAAAAGGAATGTGAAGAAGAGCGGCACGCGATACGGCTACCTGCCTATACGAGCATCGGTAAGAGAATGAATGACTGCACGGTAACTGCGCGTAAACGTGACGCGCCGCGTGACGTGCCGCGTGACGCGTCGAGTGCCTCCCCGTGCCGTCTCGTGCCGCCCGCCAGCGTCAAAGCAAACCCCAAGGTCGCATGCCGATCATTTAACTGTCGAAACATTAACGTACATATATTACGAGTAAGTAAAGTAATATCTTTTATATTTTTAATATTCTCTGACAAATAGGCTTTATAGCATGGTTTTTGCTTTACTTCTTACATTCGTTACGCATACACTCAGCTCATGAATATTTTTGATATTTCAATCGTGTTACAATAAGCGATTATTTGTTTGTAATAACTTTAAACACGAAATCCGTGCAATGTACTGAATATTTTTAACAAAAGATTAACGCATTGAGAGTTATTCTAGTTAAAGAATATGCACGCGTTCTATTATTTATTTAAATGTTTTAATTAATAATTGTTACAAGTGGTTTCAAATAATTTTTCCTTGCTTAAAAGGGAGTCTTGAGTTTTCAAATGAATACGAATATTTATATCAAAAAAGTTTTTAACATAAATATTCATATTCATTTGAAAACTCAAGACTCCCTTTTAAGCAAGGAAAAATTATTTGAAACCACTTATAACAATTATTAATTAAAACATTTAAATAAATAATAGAATACGTGCATATCTTTTAACTAGAATAAATCAATGCATTAATCTTTTGTTAAAAATATTCTGTACATTGCGCGGATTTCGTGTAACAAAAAGTTATTACAAACTAATAATCGCTTATTGTAACACGATTGAAATATCCAAAATATTCATGAGCTGAGTGTGCGTAATGAATGTAAGAAGTAAAGCAATAAAGCTTATTTGTCAGAGAATACTAAAAATGTAAAAGATATTACTTTACTTATCTCGTAATATATGTACGTTAATATTATAAATTGTATTATGAGAACCTAACGCTTAAACGTCCGGCTGTTGGGACATTTACCTTATCTCTAATTTGCATGAATGAATGCGAAATCCGGAGCGACTCGTAACGCACCCGTCTTCCTCCGAAA
>NW_017256633.1:1237179-1249862 GCF_001594055.1 Mycetomoellerius zeteki | reverse complement strand
AAAATATTCACGGTTTATTCAATGAAAACGTAATTTGTAATTATTCGCGTGGGTGGTATTTTTGATATTTCAACATTATGTCTCAATTTTCATTATTCTTTTTAATGATTCATATTTAAATAAAGGTTGATAATATTCTTACATTCTTTACACAAAGATACACGCAAATTTTCTTAATATTGCATTGAAACAATTTGCGCTAAATACAGTTTTTTTGACTAAAAGTATTAAATATCTTGTTAACCATTACTTAATTTTTCAGCTAAAAAATTAATTTGAGACGCTACGATTGCTGCAAATTACTCTGTGTTTCAGAAATTCTTTAAACTTATGTATATACAATGCCAATAACGGCTCAGTAAAATAACTGTTACGAATTATTTAAAATAACAGTATAGAATAAGTTCCAGAAACTTACTTAAAATATAAAATCGTAGAAATCGGAAAAAACTGATACGACTTGTTTAAAGTAAAAAATATACAACAGTTTTCGGAAACTTATTTAAAATATTAAATAAGAAATAAGTCAGTGATTCAAAAATAACGAAGAAACAGCAAAATGTCAATCTTTTATGCAAAATATTGTTCTAAAGGAAATTAAGTTAAGTTTAAGTTTTAAACTTTCTTTAGAGACTTATGGATGGATTCCATGATTGAATTTAACAAAAATACATGCTGTCCTAAGTCACCTACACTTGTTCCAAGTCGCCCACATTTATTCATTCCCTTACCGATGCTCGTACAGATGGGTAGTCGTGTCGCGTGTCGCTCTTCTTCACATTTCTTTTTGAAACCTTATCGCGAAGAATACCAAACATAATACGAAACGATTAATTAATATTAATAATGTCAATAATTATAATTATTATTAATATTATAATTATAAATCATTGTCAAGAATTATAAATCATAAATTATTGCTAATAATCATAAATTATTGTTAATAATCATAAATTATTGTTAATAATCATAAAAAATTGTCAATAATTATAAATTATTATTAATAATCATAAAAATAAACTATTTTTTCTTATTTTCCTGATATACTGTATGATAAAAACGATTGTCGAATTGCCTTCGTGGCGCAATCGGCTAGCGCGTTCGGCTGTTAACCGAAAGGTTGGTGGTTCGAGCCCACCCGGGGGCGGGAATTTTTTTTCATCGTGACATTAGTAATATTGTCCTTATGATATTTTGGTCGATAATCTTACTTTTAAAACCGAAATAATAATGAGCTCTTATCAAGTAACGTGTAGTTAAAATTGGGAATAAAAAAATTTTAATTAAAATTTTACAAGGTTCCACACAATTGGGTTATGTATACAATTTACATAGATAGTAATCACAATAATCGCAAAAAAAATATGACGCGCTTGTTTGTCATAATATATAATGCAGTTGTTTATGTTTATAAATTATTTTCACACTTGTAGATGTATTCATGCAATTAATATTTAAAATTGCCGCGCGAAGTTACGTCAGATTGCCAACATCGAAGATCGTGGCGCTCGTAGTTTCCCAATTATCACGGACTCCATTACTCCATTTTCCTCTTATCGTCTTGTCGATTCCACGCGAGAAGAAAACTGAATATTTCAACTAGAACGATTTATTACGTAAGAATAAATTGTTTTTATTATAAGCGCTAGCGATTATTATCAATTTTAATTTAATTATATATTCGTATGATATAAAGAGATGGATACTGATATTAGATCGACGAACAAAAGAGTTTAGTTTCACCGGTTGTGATACACTCGTTGCCGCTTCATTTAGGAAATATAAAATAACAGATGATTACACAGTGTCATAACTGAAAAATTTTTTATACATTTATTATTGTCATTTCCTCCTCTTTTTTTCTTTGCTAAAGATACGCGTATTTCAAATATACTTTTCTCAATATTTTAGGTTAGAATAGTATCATGATTATTAAGAATTTATTATAGTAATATATGACAGATTTCATCATCCCATATTATATAATAATATTTCATGTTTTGTAGGTAGCATACATTTGATCATGGCACAATTTTTTAATCGATTGGGTCAACTCGGCCTAGGCATAGCACTGACCGGCGGTGTTATTAATTCTGCATTGTACAATGGTATGGTATCTCCTATTTCTATGCGTTAATCAGTTATGTCATTTTCTTAAATTAATATATAATTTTCTTAATTATTAGTTTATAATTTCCTTAAATTAATATACTAATATATTTTTTAGTTGACGGCGGTCACAGGGCAGTTATATTTGACAGATTTGCGGGTATAAAAAATACCGTGATAGGAGAAGGGACACATTTCTTTATTCCTTGGGTGCAAAAACCAATTATTTTTGATATTCGTTCACGTCCGAGAAATGTTCCTGTTATTACTGGGAGCAAGGATTTGCAGAATGTAAATATCACTCTTCGTATCCTCTTCAGGCCTGTGCCAGATTCGTTGCCTAAGATATATACGATACTCGGTGTTGACTATGACGAAAGAGTATTACCTTCTATTACCACTGAAGTGTTGAAAGCTGTTGTCGCACAATTTGATGCTGGTGAACTAATTACACAAAGAGAAATTGTGTCTCAAAAGGTCAGCGAAGATTTAACAGAAAGAGCTGCACAGTTTGGATTTATTTTGGATGATATTTCTCTTGTAAGTACAATTACATTTATTATCAGGTAACAAAAAAGTTATTATTTTTGCAGATTTACAAAATTTAATGTATGTGACGCGAAAGATTCTACAAATTGTATTACAATGGCCGTGTTCGTATATTACTGCCATTTGTCAGTACAGTATAGCATACATAATGGAAACTATAGATTTTTAGTTCTGGCAATCAACTGACAGTAATATACGAACATGGTCAATATCAGTGACACTAAAAGTAAGATTATATAGAGAATCTGTTTATCTATTTACATATTGAAAATTGGAAAGGAGATGCCATAACATTGTAAAAATTGACCCAGAAATAAGCACTTCAATCTCAATTAATCATTCTTGTCTGAATTTAAAAGGCTATGCAAACAGCCTAAAGGTATACTAGACTTATGGAAAAGGCACAGCCTTTTAAGTTTAAACTTATATAGCATACAAAGACGAATAACTAAACTTGAAGTAATTATGTCTATAATGTTCTCACTGTGAACATCGTCTACTAAATATCAGCGTTTTCATTAAACCTAAAAATTTTATGATCATGTACACACAGATATTATTATCAACCTCTTCATTCATTTTATTGGAATTTAATGAACATTAACAAGATGTAGATCATTAACAAGATGTGGACAGAAGAACTAGTCAACATTTGGCTATATTAACTCTCTTATATCGATACTCTTGACGATTGTTACTCTGATATTTGTAACGATGTTTATGATTATTTTATGTAAATATTAAGTTTATGAACTGAAGAGGATCCAAATTAGGAAATGTATATTTATCTTTTATAATGAAGTATATATATATATATATACATATAGAGATACACTTACAACTTGTATTGACTCTCAAAGGCGCTTCTCTTTAACATTTTGATTTACTCAGAACCTTTACTTGAATTATTTATTTAAGCTTGGAGTGCTCATTTTTAAATTAATTTTCACATTGTTATGGTACTTTCTTTCCAATTTTCTGTATATAATAAACTCTGCAGTACGTCTTGTTTTCAATGTCATATATTTGTAACATAATCTATCAAGCCTTTGTCATCACATATATTAAACTTTGTAATTTTGAAGAAACAAAATCTTTTTTGGTCACTTGATATATACATTGTATTACAACAAAGAAAAAATATGAACGATATATGCAATCAACATATAAATTATCATTATGTTTTAAAATTCTTTTAGACACATTTAACATTTGGTAAAGAGTTTACTCAGGCAGTAGAATTAAAACAAGTGGCGCAACAAGACGCGGAGAAAGCCCGTTTCTTAGTAGAAAAGGCTGAACAGCAGAAGAAAGCAGCTATTATTAGTGCTGAGGGTGATGCCCAGGCCGCGAGTTTATTAGCAAAATCTCTAGCTGAGGCAGGAGAAGGTTTGGTTGAGCTCAGAAAGATCGAAGCTGCGGAAGATATCGCGCATAATTTATCCAAGTCTCGTCAAGTGGCATATTTACCTTCGGGTTTAAATGTGTTGCTTAATTTACCGCAGTAAAATAAACGAATTGTTACATGTTTCTACATGAATTGTGCATTTATATCATGAGAAGTTTATCGCTGTAATAGAGTGAGAGAGTGTAAAAAAGAATATAGTCTATATATGATAAAAACTTCCCTGAAGGCTGCATAGCAGGAATACATAGTATTTTGTAACATTTAAATGATTTAATTGGTGAATTTGCGCCATTTTATAAATGTATTACGTCTCTATACCGTTTAGTTGCTAAAAACTCCAGTGTTACATAATTATTATTTATTAACATTAATGTAGTTTTATATCTACAATTTGTAGATTTGAAAAATTCGAAGAAATATCCATATATTGATGGACGTTCTACATACTTAAGAGAAATAGCTTTTCAGAAAATTATTAATTCTCATAATATCTTTAATTTTTCATATAGCAAGCATGTACAATTGAAAGGAAAACGAAAAATTCATTTATTGCACATACACTCTAGGCTCGTATTGAAATTGAAATTATAATTGTTTAATGAGTCAACCAATTGAATATATTTCATAATTTAAGTTTATTCTTAACATATCATGTGAGTAATCGTTATTTTGCTATTCTTAATTTATTCAATAATTTTTCTTTTATATCTGATAAAACAAAAATCAAGTTACGAATCTAATTTCGCACTCAGAAGTGTCGACATGTACTTTTTAAATCCGCGGTAACGAAAGGTCTCGGATCGGTAGGTGATCCGACCTGTTCGTTCCGGACGATCCCTTCGAGCGAACCATCCGATGGATCGCCATGATCAATCAGGAAGTCGAAATTGGTGGAAGATTATCTCGGTCGGGGTGCTCGCGTCTCACCTCTGTCGGCACAAGCTGTTAATAGAGAAAACAATCCATCATAATTTGGTGATCGTTGCGGGGTGCCTTTAGCATGGTGGTCCACTGTAAAAATGTAAAATATACACGATGATGTCTGTTGCACTTACACGTGTTTCGGTTACCGGTTATTAATGTTCGATAGATTTATTGCGTGCCTTACGACGGGAGCGAATAATTAACAGATCGATTCATTTTTTTAAATCTCGGATATTGTAGGATATTTCAACGCTTATTTTCTAAAATTCTTTTTTGAGAAAAAAATTTTATACCAATATTATTAATTTGCTCCAATATATAATTTGCAAATTTTTGTTTGCTTTGATGTTAAAGTTACAAGGAAATCTGTAGCAATGCTAGCTTAGCGCAATATTGATTCAAAAATGAATCCCACCTTTCTGATTCTCAAAGATGCTGAACACTGTATCATCACGCAGTATGCATCGTTTGCTTCACGGTTGTGCCGCACGATAATAATATAATATAATTTCCGCGAATAGAGAGAGGCATAAGTGAGAAAGAGAGAGAGAGAGAGAAAGACAGAAGGAAGCACCAAGGAGGGTTCGCGGTGGCAGCAGCACGGGGCGAGAGCAGATTAGCGTGAATAATGAAGACACGACCCCGTGAAAGCCTAAGCGGGTCTCCTTAAGTCTGTTCCTTCGAGTAGAAGCCGAAGCTGGAAAGGGAGGATGCTGAGGAAGAACGGGAGGGAGGTGGAGCGGACAGAAAGGAGGTAGAAGCAGTTAATTACTCCTCCCATCCACGGGATAACGACTTCCCCTTATTTGTCGAGAGGCGCAAACAGCCAACCCTCTGCAAAATCCCTTGCCAAGACGCTTTCTCCAGTGTATACGCGTACATTTGACTTCATATATACTGATATACATATATACGTGTATCATGCCATGTATAATATATATGTATATCTATATACGCGCGTAGGTAGACAGAACCAAGGACCACCCGGTCCATCTCGGAATACCTATTTCGTATACATCCTCGATCGATCGGTCAGAATTTCGCGAGGGGATAATCTTGTGTTAAATCGAAAATGCAAACCTTAGCCCAAGATAAATTAAATTTAGGGCAGTAGTAAGATGATCGGAATATGAGACGTTTTTATCCAAAAGTCCTTTAAGAAAGCTTTAAGATCTAAATGTAGTAACAAGGTAATTATCTAGAATGATAATTAAAAAGCTCTCTATCGCGTCATTTATTGAATTTCTCAAATCTAAAATTTAAGTGAGCTATATGTTTATCTTAATCCCCCCTGTGGAATAGATAGATTTATTGGATTCGTTCAATTATAAATCTTTGTCAAAAATGTCAAACAATTCAATTTTTTTATGTTATATCTGTAAATTTGAATTATTCTTATTAAAATATACTTAGGTCCTTATTCAGTAACTTTTAATTAGTGTTGGTACATTACTCCTTAAATTCTTTGGTGGAATTTCACTTTAAAGACTAAAAATTAAGTCAATCTCGCAAAAGAATAGCTCCATTTTTAATCTTTAAGAATGAGATTCACTCAAAGAATTTTAAAGAATACGTTGCGCAGCTTTTTTATCATATATAAAATAATAAAATCTTTGCAACGACAATGTAACGATACTATTGTCAAGAGTTATAGAATAGTAGCCCTAGTATTTATTCTTTTTTATACTTTTTATTGTTTTATTACAATTGAATTATATGTTATTTTAATTCCTTGAAATTAATTGGTGCCTTTTAAGTAACATAAATTAAATGATTCCTACAGACCCAGCGTCAGTAGCTGTGTTACAGATTTTAGCGCAGCTCCGAAGAGTTAATATTCTTTTGCGCAGATTTATCTTCAAGCGAGATATACTCTCGTTTAAATTCGTATGAACGATACATAAAATCATTGTTACTCGCCGTCGTTGTCTCTTCGCTAAGTCGAAGGGCCATCGACAGCTATGGGGTGATGTGGTATAACACATGTTACAGGTTCGAGCCACGAAACATGCAACGAAACAAATGTTAGGTACGCCCGAATACACGTACGGGATGCGAAGGAAGCGGGAGAAAGAGAAAGAGAGAGACTAATTACGAAAGAAATCATAATAGGCACACATGCATCGCGGGCTGTCGGGCTAACGATCGGGCTTCCTCCGCCGCATCTGCACCTGTTACTCGGATCCTATGGTCGCGCCGATGCACGCGAGCTGCATATGCCGATGGCCTTCCTCAGAGACAAAACGCCTAAGGCTTATTGCCTCTCGTCGGAGTCCCCATAGATCCCAACTCGAGAAGGATGAAATTATGTCCTCTAGAAATTCGCTGCTTGCAACAAATTTTCTACATCTTAACGATTCGCAGAAGGCGAAGAGGAACAGAAAGAAATTGACAAAAATTTATCCTGAAGTTAAATTCTCAATCTTCAAAGTAAGTTCTAAAATATTCTGGTTTCATTAATTAATTTTAACAATTTGTAAATTTTCTCTCTCTTTCTACCTGCATTAATATATACTCTCATAGTTGAACATCATAGCTGTGCATAAACACGAAACGTAATCGCTCACGACTCGGCGATGCTCGAGTCGGAGACTCAAGCCCTACGTAAGGAACCGGCGCGATTAGTTATTAGACACGACTAGCTACATCATCGATATTAATGATACGAGCGGCGGGCTTTAAAATTTCCATCGATTAGGTCCGCCGAGACGCAAACTGCGCCGCTGCGCTGGCTCAACTCGCGAGCGAGCGAACGAGCGCGTTTCCTATCTCGAGTTCGTAATCGTAATTAACATCTCGACCGTTCCGTTTTACCGCGTTAGAGAGAAAGGGAAGTATCGCCGAGCTTGAGAAGTCGCTCACGCACGACGAGTCAGCGTAATAACGGCCGCTTTGAACTGACCACGACCACGAGAAACCAACGATAAATGGGGAGCGGTCCGGGGTCCACCACTGCTCGTTACAGAAATCTCGTTAATTAAGGTGGAAAATGCATGAGCATAAAACTGCCGCCGGTCCTGCCGTTGCGCCTAAAGGCAACGAACGAGCTTTTTGTCTTGATACGGTCCACGGGGCAATGCAGACTGTAGTCCCGTTGGTCCGCCCTTGCTGGCTGTCGCTGTTTTGCATTAACAGTCGACGATGAAATTGGATGAACCGCGATTTTAAACACTCGTGCTGACCGCCGTCATCGTCGTCGTTTCGGCTCTTTTCATCCTACCGACGAGTCGTGCGTATGATTACGCACTTTGTTCACGATTCTCGGGTAATCAACGCCGGATATTTACGTTCACGAGTTCCATCGAATTGCGCTTTTCATCGTAGCTCTATGATGAAACACACGCAGCAAAATATAAACGTCGTTATTATTAGAGATAAAATGTCGAGAGAGAAGTCGATTAAATAAGCATCAAATGCTGACGTCGCGTCCTTAAATTGGTCGCGATTGGTTGCGTTTTAAGCAATTTGTTCAGCAAATCGTTTCGAAACTTGCACGTATCAGAGATTAGCATTCTTCTAATAAGATAAACTGCGAACAGTTTAATATCTTCGCTACAATCTTTTCAAGTTTGTCGAGAATAGTAAGACCTAGTTGATGCGAAAATTGATTGCAACCATAACTGCTGCCGTCTATTTGTTAGCGCGGTTGCACGCAAGCAACAATTTGGAATTAGAATGCCCTTTTAAGTACTCATCCGTAAAATTTCCTCCCTTTCTCCACCTAGCATGAGAATTTCCTTCGGGCTCGAAACGAGGCCCGGCTGTAGCAATCATCACCACCGGATGGCCGGGGTGTGAAGATATTACTCTAAAGTGTTTTAACCCGTCAAAGTAAGCGCAGGCCGTTCGCCTTCTGTAGTCGCAATTTTGAGAAGACTGAGCCAAGACTGAGTCAGATTTTTCCTTTTGTTCGTTCCCTCTCCCTCCTCCTTCCTCCCTTCATTCGAAACCTCGCACGCGAGGAATAATTTTCAATAAATACGCCGCGCGATCCGTCCTGAAGAACAGTCTCTTAAATACGATGGATTGGCCATACGTTCGTAAAGTATATATAAGATATGAAAAAATCATCTTTCCTAAATTTTTCTTTTCCTTCGAAAGTTTCATATTTCTTCTCTATACTCTCTAAAATCTCTGAAGTGGAATCCAACTCTAAAGAGTGAAATCTTATTCTTAAAAATTGACAATTGAGCTATTCTTTTTCAACACTGGCTCAATTGTCACTTTTTATCACTTTTTAGAATTAAATTTCACTTCAAAGATTTTAGAGAATACGTACATTTCTTAGCTAAATATGTTAGATGTATAACTTGATTCCAGTCAGAAAATATCTTTTTAGCCCTGTCTGTGTCCAAGTTTGTTTGACGAAACTAATAGTTTGTTATGTCGATGTCGATCATTTATGAGGCTGTCGTGTGAAAAAAATAATATACCTTGAATTTTTCTTTTTCTTCAGAATATAACAGATTTCACATATCTTTTCCCTATAGGTACAAATTTCTGTGTTATTTTGATTTTAATCAGAATATTTCTTTTTACTCCTCTATATCCATGTCTACCCAGATGATATTTATGTTGCATGTTATCTGCAGATAACTTTTTCAACAAAGCTTATATCGTATCTGTTTATCGTTAAGTCTGACACTAAAACCTTAGAATTAAATAATACGAGTATGTCAGAAGCGAAAAAGATAAGTAAAGATCGAGTATCGACTCGCCGTTCACCTCCGTCACTTCGGTGGACGAGGCACACAGGTGAGAGCCTGAGGGGGCCACTCGCTTTCTCTCTTTGCTCAGCATTCAACTTGCGATTGATTTAGATCGAGGGCAGTCCCGAACAGGCCCTATAATCACGTTGGCACGCCGGTGCATGTATGCACGCGAACGTAATCCCCGAGGGTACATTAGGATCCGGGAGGGGGACAGAGTTGCAGGAGGGATGTTCGGGTCTTCTGCACTCGTGGTGCGCTGGTGATGATGTCCCTCGAATTTACTCTCAAGGTCGAAGAATGAGCTGCAAAATGGATTCTTGGTAGAACCGATTAGACGGGAATGCATTAATATCGGATCATTCAATATTCAATATGCAGGGACTTAAATAATTAGGATTTAAAGTTTGAGGAGATGAGAAATGATAAAGAGGAAAATCGCAGTAAAACAATAACTACATTTAAGTTTTAGAAATCTTTAAAGTTGCAGAAAGGATGTTTGAGTCTCCTGACTGATACGCGTGACGAGTTGATATCTCTCAAGGTCAAAGAATGATACAAGGTGGATTCTTGATAGAATGAATTAGACAGAAAAGTGTTTATCATGCTGAATTGTTTGTTATTTTCAGATAAGTAGATAAAATTGAAACCAAGTTAAAAAAATTTTCAAATGTATAATTTACTATGATACTTTTCCCTCATTGAGATAAATCACTTTCAGAAGGTCTAAGTCATTGTTTTCAAAAGTGATTTAGATCTCTATTCTGTAACTTTTAGGGCAGAATCCATAATCCGATCTTAATCTCAAGCAATGATATCTTCGAAGCTAATGATCTAGACCTTCGAAAATGACTTGAAGAAAGCAATTAACAATAATGGAAAAAAGAAAAAATGAGAAATAAACCCTTATGGACATTCTTCTTAAAAAGCCGAAAAACAACAGCTAAAAGCTAACGAGAATCAGTGCGGTTAACAGAACACAAGATATAATGTCATACAAAAATTGTTAAAACCTTAAAAAAGGAGCAAATCAGCTTTATTCATACTTGTACGTTTGCGATTTTGAGTCCTCTTCAGTAATATAGGCTAGTATTCATAGTCGATTCTTATTTCAAGACTGTCAAGTCTTAAGTAATGTCTTAAGACACTAATGCGGCCCTCTTATTGGATCATGATACCTCAAGACAGAAGAACTTAAGACAGTCTTGAATATAAGAACTGCCTTTGAATACTGCAGCCATAGTTCTATAGATAGTCCTCCTCCTATTGTAGATAAGCTTAAATTTATCAAGATAATTAAGTGATGTTATCTCGTTTTTTTTTTTTTGAAGAAAAAATCACAGTAAAACATTTATTGAAATGAAATGAAATGAAATGAAATTTTGGAAATCTTCTTTTGCAGTTTTTTTATGATATTTGAACACGCCGTCTCGATTTGCGGTAATACAGTTTACCAAACTTCACGTACCCTATTTCACAGTAATATAAATTGTACGTCGTTAAAGTTAGATGGAAATTTGTGGCCGGAAAGTAGGATGGCGCTCCCGTTAGGAAGCTCCCTCCTCGCAAGTATCCTCAGGAAGTGCCGAGGTCATCGCGTGCAGACCTGTATGGGACGATCGCGAATTTCTATTGTACTTCAACGACGTACAAGAAAGAGAGGTTCACGGCTATGGCGTACGCAGGGTCAGGTGATGACACTGGGTGTCACCGTTACCCGACGATCATCTCGCAGCGCAAATATCGTGTGTATTCACGAACGAAAGTAGAACGACGACCGTGCAGAATTATACTTCGACTAAAGGAAGAAAAGCTCGGAAGATTAGGAAATTTTTATGTTCTAAGCTATTGAACGTTCTTGATTTTCCTTTATTTTAATTTAAAATTCTCTCTGAAAAATCTTTCCTTTATAAAGAAAATGTTTTCGTGAAATATTTCCTTCCCAATTTCTATGATTTTAAAATATTTTTTCTAAAAAAAAAATTGTTAGTAGAAATATTTATTTTTACAGTCAACAAGAAATTTTCTTTCTTATTTTGTTTGAAAAATATACTGAGATGTTCTAAGCGCTGCTAAGAATTCTTGATTTTTCTCTATTTTAATTTAATACTTGGAAATTTCTCTTTAACTTAGAACTTGGAGAAATCTTTTCCTCACGAAAAGAACTGCGATGTCATCGAGACAAATGTTTACGTTTCCTAATTTCTATGATTTTAAATTAATTTTCCTAAAGAAGAAATTCTTAGTAGAAATAATTATACGGTGAAATTTGCGAATTTTCATGCGCATTGTACATGATCGCGGTGAACAACACGCACAACGTGGAATACTCGCGTGACAAGAACGATCGACACATTTTACACGATGTTCGGCTAACGGTCGAGCTTCTTACTGGTGCTTCGTGAAGTATACGCGACATTTTTATCTCATGCGTGATAACCGCTCGCCGTGGTCACCTTTTTCTTTTTTTCCCTCGAACGAGTCATACGGGCTCATTTCTTCTTCCCACCTTCAATCACCTTTCCGACGCTGTCACGCAACTCTGCTCAGGCAGAGAACCATTTTGCATTTGAGAACAATTAATTTCTCGAGATCTTCGCGAGTTGCCCAGTTTCTTTGCTTCGCTCTCACTTTTTCTATAAATTTCTTGACTGAAAGATTGAATGATTTAGATAAAAACAGGCTAAGTGTTTCAAATGAAAATTTTATGCAAAATTCTACGTGAAAGGCAAGCTTCTCACATACATAACACTTGCTTTTCTTCAGATTGATTTAATCAGATTAAGCTATTCATGCCTTAATAATTGCAATTTGTTTATCAGTATTTTTATTGAACGTTACTTGTGCTGACATTTGGTACCGCCATTTCCACGGCCTCGGTCTCGGTAACCGTCTCGACGACGACCTCATGACGAACATGACGACAGGTAAATGGCGTTTGCCCTGACCCTCGTGATCATCCAGCCAGCGGCTTCCAGGATCGG
>NW_017256633.1:1206324-1236968 GCF_001594055.1 Mycetomoellerius zeteki | reverse complement strand
ACGTACGTTAATTCGAGGGAGAAGTCGCGCGGGCTGGAGGGACACATCGCCTGCCGGAGGATCATCGCCGATATGGAAGGAGAGAGACCGGCAGGCAACATATGTGTAACGTGAGGGGCGTTTCGTGGCTGCGGTCCCGTCCGTCCGTTCGTCTGCGGCAAGGAGCCCGTAATTGCCACATCCTCAGATGCTGTCGTGGTGTGTATGCGCGGGTCGCGCGATGCATTGCGGCACCACCATCACCACCACCGTCGCCACCGTTGCCAAAATCGTCCCACCGTCGCATCCGATGCACTGACCATCAAGGGCGGCAGATCTGACAATCAACTATCGTGCATTAAAAAAATGGACAAGTCAAGACATCTTGATAATGTTATTAGAAAATGTCAATACTGATTCCTTTATCAACGATTACCTCTTTATTTGGTAAATATTCAAGCAATATATGACTTTCATATTTGCTCTAGATACCATTTTCGCTATCATGATTGAAGTTCGAATATGATCAAGTTAACTCTTAAACACTTCATTATGGGAACAATACACTGATGGCATAGCCAATCTAATTCGAGTACTTCTAACTTTCATGAAAATGAATACATAGTAAATACATTTTTTAAATCAAAACGCTAGACATTAGGAAACGTCACCAAGCAAATGTATGTATCTTTATTGACAAAAAAGATATAAACATTGGAAGAGAACATTGAAAAAGAGTTTAAGGGTTAAAAATGTGCTTAGCTTTTAGTAACTATTATACAGGGTGTTATAGTTAAGTATATTGCCATACTTAACAGAGCGATTCTTTGATTTATTTCAAGTAAAAAATCCATATAAACATGTGTCCTAAACGGCTTAGTTTCCGAAATACAGGTGAATGTTCGTAAATGTTTGACAAAACGATAAATTACGTTGAAGATTGCACTTCTTGCATAAATATGTCTTGCTTCACGTGAGTTACCATTCGCACAACCGTAAACAAAGTCAAAGTCACAAAATAAAAAATAGACTTCAGTTCTGATGTTGCTGCGAGTCAGTTAGCTTGTACATACATTTTCAACAATTCATCTAATTGTTTTATTTCATCAGAAGAATTGAAGCCTGTTTTTGTTTTTCTGTTTTTGACTAGCTTTTGACTAGTTCAAGCTGTTTCTATTTTTTTCAAATAAACAGATTATTACTACACGTTTAAATTTTTTTATTTCAGAAACTAATGACGAATTCGATTGGAAGCATTAGTGCGCACTGGTGCATATTAAAGCCATTGTACACTGATTTAATTTGAGTATAAAAATGAAATGCAAATATTTCGAATTATGAAATACATATTTTACCTAATAGTACAATAAAATGTATTGAGTATTTCACGATTTAATCGATTTCTATGTTTATTTATAAACATATCTTTACATTATTTTGTGTACGACGGCTTTAATGTGCACCAGTGCGCACTGAGTGCGTCCAATCGAATTCGCTATAAGCTGTTTAGAACACATGTTTATATGGACTTTTTTACTTGAAATAAATTAAAGAATCGCTCTGTTGAGTATAGCAACATACTTAACTAACACCCTGTGTATGACAATCACAACCGTACTGTGTGTGTGAACTCCAAAATATTTTATTATAATTTGCATTTCGAATACAGTTTTAGTCTTAAAACAATATTTCATTCCATACGAACGTACTTTATTTTTTACGAATTACTGCTTGCCTAATTTACGTACCAGCGTGGAATGTGCAAAAACATGTGTTGAAAGCTACGACCAATTTATTCCCTAGCCGTCACCTATAGTATTTATAAGTCTCGCAGTTTTATGAAACCGGCCCTCCGTCCTTACTGTCCACTGTCGCGGCCAGCGCGTACAAGATGCAAAATACGCGTGTGCGTGTTCGCGCGACGCTTCCGTCACGCGACCTGCTGTGCGACCATCGCGCGTTCTCTCCCTCTCAACGAGCTTTTTTTTTTTCTTTCGTCTTCCTTTTCTCCGGGACTGCGAGAGCCCTCGGCCCCCGGCCATCCGTCGTGGATTTTGATGGACGGTGACTCTCGCACGAGAGGACGAATTCCCGCGGATGCGGATCCGCAGGAAGGACGGATGCGCGCTGAGAAAATTGCCGCTTGGGGTAGAATTAATTTTCGACCGGTCTTCCTTCCCGCCCTCCACCCCTCGTTCTTGTGCGGCTTCTTTAGAATGTACCTCCGGGTGTTAATGTGTACGTCATTGTCGCAGAGAAGCGACTCTTTAACATTCAATAACTCTTTAATAAATCAACAGAAAATTTTGAGATCGCGCACTGCCTGCAGAGGGTTAGTGATACCAATAAAGATTTCAGAGTTAATAAAGAGATCGCCGACTGTTAAACTTTCAGCAATTAGCGAAACGTGCCTTTTTTTTTATCACTTTAACGTCGAACGTGCGCGGCTACCGGCAATAAAGGGAAACAATTATCGCGTTATCTCGGCGTCTTCGCTTTGTAAAACGGCGGTTGTTAAATTTCTCGCTTTCACGATGGATAAAACGACGCCCGGCTACTTCGACCTGAGAACTTAAACGAAGAACAATCCGCCGCCGACTCTCTCCCTTCCGGCCTTAACAATGTTTTTGTCCGGAGCGTAACCACGATTTCGCCGTAGCTCACTTTTTACCGTGGCGTAACGATACCGGCAAGATTAACCGGCACAACGTCAAATAAAAGCGCTGGAGAAGAGATAACGTAATAAATCTTCATTAGGAAGGAAAAAGCACCGGGCACATATACACGTAGAGAATACGACGATAAATGACCGCGCGGCGCCCAGGCGTTTCCTTTTCTTTCCCCGGGAAATCGCGGGCAGAAGTAAAGATATCCGACGCAAAGAACGAGTAATTTACAAAATTATCCGCTAATCTGATAAAATTGCATTAATCGCAGAAATAACGCTGCGTGTCTAGTACGTAAAAGTACATTTTAAATATTCATGTGAAATCAATTTTACAACGATTAGATCAGAATATATAATACTTATTAACACCGAAAACTAGCTTAGCTCGTTAACCCACTTCTACCTTCGTTATTTTAATTATGATCTATTTAAATTATGATCATTTATTTTTAGCCTTAAGATTTATTTTTTATTTTAAATATTCAATCTACATATATAAATAAAATATTTTTAAATGTATCTTTTTTTAAAGGATAAGATTAAAGACTTCGAGGATACGTTAGCAAGAAAAATATTGAATAACGAAGCTTTCACATACAATCACACTGAAAAACAGCAGCACATTATCTCGCCGTTTTTCGAGCAAACATACTGAAGAATATTCTTCAAGGCACTTTGAAACGAAAGATTTCCCTTCGTAGGTAGCAGGTCAGCTTCAAATCCACGTCGCGAAATCCTAATTCAATCAGACTCCCAACCACAATGTGCATCCACGAGAGAAGCGTAGAATCGACCCCAATTTAACTCACGTATTTCACGTGTCAATCATTATAGTTTGATGCTTGAGAACTGGGTTGTGCCTCCCGATCGTTTCCGCTACCGGCGGAAGTTGAACCTATAATTTTCCACGTAATTTCAACGGAACTTTCGCCAAAATCCGTAATACAGGCAAGTTGCCCTTTAATAACATCTTTTATTTCCTTATATATATTTTCCCAAGAATATATATATATATACATATATATAGTAACTGCTTCGATATATTCTTAAAAAGAGAATTAATATTTTTTGTAGCTATAAATAGAGAAATAACTTAAAAAAGAGAATTAATATATTTTGTAGTACGTAGTTTTACATAAATAATAAATGAAGAAAAAGAAGCGATGCAAGATGCGCAAATATTAAATAGTTTTTACTTATATATCAACACTTATTCTAATTTACTTTCGATTCATCTTTTCCAGATTAAATCTCCCGATTGACTATCTTGACGAGATCTTTATTTAATTACTTCAAGATTAAAATACAATCGCAGCGTCTCTTGAATTTTTAAATGTCAACGTCAACTCCAGATCTTTATTGAACGAAAATACGTGATATTTCCGTAGAACAAGTTTCCGGAGATGCTCCACACGGGTGGATTTAATAGTAGATTATCGCGAGGGATGAGAGACGCAACCTCGACATCTCTGAGAGCAGCATCCGCGCAGCATCGCACGGAACCGGCCGCCCTCGCTCGCGCGTCTCACGGCCGACGGCGTAGAGGTAGTAACGACGAGATTTACAGTGGCGCTTGTTGGTAATAAGTCATGCCCGACGAACATGTCGCCTACCGCAGACCTTCGCGCGTGGCCCGTGGCCGCATACATAAAGATGATGCTGCGGGTATGAAACGCGATATGCGACGGTGCATATACCGACGCGGCCACTCCTTCCCGATAATATCGCACCAATGCGCCACCGCACCTTTCGAGACATACATTTGACGCAATGCGCGCGTATATATGCATGAACATTCGCCGCTACTGCTGCTGCCGCAACACGCGTGTCCTTCGAGTAATCTGCGAAGCGTCGCACATTGACGTCGTTCGCGCTGTACGAGATACAAAGATACTAACCGATTAGATCACCTTAGCTACTGAAGATTAGAAGAGCTTGAGACTTCGCATGAAATATTGATCATGTAAAAATTTATCTTTCGAGATTTTTAGTTTTTTTTTAAATTAATCTTTAGAACTGACGGTGGGTCTATTGGACCTTAGATGAAGTAATCGTTTGGATGACAAAGATTTCGAGTAAAAATAATTCAATTTTCTCTACGAAGTAATGTTACAATAAAAAAAAATTATTACATTTGAGTTTATTATTAGTTCTTGTATTTATTATTTTAATAATTTAAAATGTTAATTCAATATTTTCTTCATGTTACATCTTTACAAATTTACATTACTCTTATCAAAATAAACTTGATTATTCTTTTTAATTAATCAACATAAATACATATGTATATAGCTCTCGCAAATTCAGTGTCAATAACTGTGCTACAGACATTTAATATCAGCTTCAAGGAATTAAAATTAATTCTCACATATGTCATTATTTCGACCTGATTCCTTTTGATTTATTTCGATTTCGCTCGATTGATTCTCATGTCGTAGATGCCTTGCGCTTCCCATGTCATTCGGAACTTGGCACGAAAATTTTCACACAATCGACGTAACTCTCGTCTTTCTCTTTTTCATAGCGATCTTCCGTCTCTGACTGCTGCAACCGTCGCATCCCGCTGACGATATTGAGTAGAAGATTGCGCCGGCCTCTGCATGTAATGATGATTGTCCGGAATAATTTCAGTGGCGCGCCGCTTTTTGAGTGTCACGCCATTCGGAGCAGCGGGTCTGCGACCGCATCAAGAGGGAGAGAGGGGAGGGGGGCTCCAGCTAAATCTTTCGATGTAAATTTTCGCCTGGTTCGCTCTTCCCGCTTTCTTCGTCCTCGCTACCGACGATAAAATTGACTGGCGTGTAATTTTTCGGTAATTCGTACGCCTGACGCCGCGCCGCGTTTGGTTTTGCATCCGCTCGTGAGTCTTTTTGCTCCAATTCGAGAAGCTCTCATCTCTTCTCGCGTGCGAAATTTCGTAGCCATCGATGGTTAACCGTCCGTCTCGGGAATAGGCAGATCGAGAGGAGAATTTGTCCCAATTTGGCACAAGCTCGTCCGAGATCGCGGAGTAATTCATGAAAACGACGAAAAAATCCATGTGCAGTAATAACATTGCCAAATTGGATTAAATTATAAAAGTAAGAAAAGAAAATTTATTTTCTCAAAAGATATTAGTTATTACCGGAACAACAATCATGATGATAGCAATTTCTCTCTCATGGTAACATTAGTAACCCTGTAAGAATGTGCATAGGAAATGGAAGACCTTGGTTCTCTAAATGATTATTATCTTAAACGCGAAATTCATCCCTTTTGATGAGCTACACGGAAGAAAGGAGCATCATCCCGCCCATCGAGATCCTTCTTCGCCATACGATCGTAGTCTCCCTGCTTGCCCCAGGAGAGCTCCGATATCGATGTGTCTGTCTTCTTCGGCTTCCAGATCAGTCGGATACTCAATATCCCGATACCTTATCGCCCACATGATTTCTGAATCGCTTGTCTAGGTATAAGAGAGAGATATATTCGTCGAGACCCTGTGAGAGAGAGAGAGAGAGAGAAAGAGATTCTTTCCCTTCTTACCCCGTCTTGATCTCTCTTCCCACTCGCTCGCTCGTCCCAGGTCCGCTGGTCTCTCGCTCTCTTCTCACTTACCATCTCAATAACGCGAATGACTGAATGGTCTGAGTCTTGAAATCCCGAGATAACCTTTATTATAATTACAATGAAGTATTATATATATGCGCGCGCGATCCACGGAGGTCGGAGGTCATCCGACCGCTGAGGTCTTCACTCGGCTTTGCTCACCACGTCTTACCGTTTCTCTCTAACGTTCGTTTTCATCTAACTCCGCCAGCGCTATTCCTCCTCGATTCCACGTGATAACACGAACGATATTTTTACGTTATAATGGCGTAAGATTGAAAATCGACGAGAAATATAAATCAAAATAATATTAAATATTAATTTAAAAAATTCATCTTGTATGTACAGGAAATGAGTGTGGAAAAAAACATTTTCTAAGCGTGTACATTCTTCGTAATTAAAATTTAATAACCCTTTAGCTTAAGCTATTTGTGGCATGTTTTACGTTTGCATATTACCACACGTTGTGCTGTTATTACATAATAATTATGTAATAATTTCACAACGAAACTTGTATCGGGTTAATCTCCGCTCATTAATAACGCCTTGTCCGTGTCTCATTATCTTTACACTCTACGAAACCTTCTTGAGGTCGTACGGGGAATGGCGAGAGAGCGGGAGAGAGGCAAGATTGGCCTTTTCAATTAATTTGTTTGCGCGTGAACGCCTCTTCCTGCCGATGATTTACGGATTTTTGATCAATGAATTCCCTCCCCGCGAGGCATATGGCGAGTGAATCACGTGTCTTTACACTTGTATCTCGAAAACAAACACTAACACACTAACAGACTTTATCTCCAATCTTATCTCAAATATCGAATTAAGACCTCCCAATTATTTTATTATAATAGCCTTATTGTAAATTCAATTAGATGTATTATTCCAGGTAAGAATGGAACGGATTTAATGCACAGAATAGATTTTATATATTTTTAACCAAAATCGTTTAGAATGATAAATAAAGGGATTTTTAAGCATTTATGTAGATATTAAACCCTTAGATATAATTTATCTATGCAATTTTATTCTATTAACTATTTTTATTATTTATTCATTTTTTTCATTTAATTAATTTTATATGTTAAAAGATTAGTGCATGTGCTGACTCCTAACATTCTTTATTTTATTTTTTCTTATCGTCTTTGCAAAGCAAATCTTTTTATACGTACGGAAAGAACGGTTTTATTGAAGTATCTAAAAATTTAGCTAGTTACACATCTGAAAATAATTTTGTTATAAGCTTCTTACACAATTATTTTGATGATCCAACAAAATTACTTTCAGATCTCTAAGTTAAAATTTTAGATATTTCAGTAAAATCGTTTTATTCATGTATAAATTTCAATATCATGATATTGGTGAAAAATATCATATTTGCTATGGCAAGGAGATATTTCTTAGAGAATTTTTGATTCTCTGCATGGAATCCTGTTTTCCGGATGGTTGTCGAAACGGTATAATTATCCTAATATTAATAATTCAATCGCTTATATATATATGATTAACAGGTGCCGAAGATCGGCAAATCTCTCCGTCTGCTTTGCCTTTCCTTTTCTTCACCTGTAAAAGGGTTGGTACTCAACGAAGGCGGTGCCGACGACCACACAGAATGTCGATGAGAGGCATGTCTCTGAGTACTCTAAAATTACTTTATACGGGGTGTTCGACGTACAATTGTTATCTTGAATTATATTCGGACACAGAAAATGCATTCGTTGCGCTAAACCTTCACTATTTAAGGACTTTTCTTGTTCATTTTTCACACTCGTTATATATCTAATGTATACTTAATGTGGCAAGTTATTCTTCAATTCATTATATAAATACTCTTAGAAATATAAGAAGTTATCCAAAATCTTTCTCAATTTATCTCATTTAAAAAAAACAATATACCTTTACTCATCTGTTCTAAATTTATCCCAAAATAGATTTACGATCGAACGGGACCAGATCAGTATGACGGACAATCAAGATGATTTCACGTCGCAAGACGCGGATCGAAAGATCGAAACCATAAGTGCGTTACGCCACGGCCGTTCATTCTTTCGCGTACAGGCTACACCACCCGTTAGAGAGACTGTTACCGCACCGGGTGTGATTTACGCGTCCCCTGATTTACACTGATTACGGGGGCCCCGCCACGTCGCAAAAGCAAATACAGCCTCCTACCAGCCTCTCTCCCTCCGCGCCGGGCGGCCGGTTGCAGATCGTCGGGCACCCACTCGCCCAGGCTAACATCAATTCCCGCTGATTGATTTTACTCAGGTATTAAATTAATCCCCCGGAGGATGGCGGACCCCGATTCGTGCCGTAAACGCTTTGCCATTCGCCGCAAAGGGGCACCCGCGAGTGCGTTTTATTCGCGCATTACCGCCTTATTATCGACGGCCCTTCACGAGCTCGTGACTATTTTTACCCCGTGTTACATGCGCACGATCTGTCATGCATGCTTATACATGCTCTCCTGTGCGATGGAATGCTGAATAATAAATAACAATAAGATAAACGGAATATGAATTACGAAACACAATTAAATAACCAAATCTCAACAGAATTGCGAAACACAAACAGTTTATCTCTAATAGCATTTTAAGTACATAACTATATTAAAAAAATGAAGATTACGTGTTGCAAAAATGAAAGCCATTACTCCTTCTCGCGTTACAATTTAATTTAATTTAATTTGTTGTATACCCATAGAATCACTGAAATATACAAAAGTATGTAAATACACGCATGGTGAAGCACCATTAGCAATGCTGCTTACTATGAAGCTTACAAGAAAAATACAGTGATGGATGGAAACAATATTTATGCATGACTATATACTTAATTAAACAATTGACAATTTCTCGATGTATCGAATATCGGGACATTTATAACCAGAGTGCAGTTCACGTGGTTTTATATAAGAGAATAATTAATAACAATCGAATAAACGCCGATGAAATGATATACATTAACACAATCTAGTACGTGTTTATCGTGACATAAAATGGTCATTTCAATCGGCTTTAATCGGTCAAAAGCATCAGCAAGCATTTGAAATTGCAACTGGTTTCAATGACGACTCTCACGATGATTTCCGATCTCTTCTATTTCACCATCCTTCAAAGAGCAATGCAGATACTCGTTAAGGGTCGTCTCCTCTCGTGCATCTCTCGCATCAACGTGCGCTCGTACAAGCTGGCGTTTAATATCCGAATCCGTCTGGTATTTATCACCGCGTAGACACGCCGTGGCAAATTGGTTCGCGAAGCATTCAAGAGCCCCCGTGTACACGAGTCATTCTGTTTCCTTCTCCGCGATCGTTTTGCTCATCTAGTTCTCCCTTATCCACCGTTTGCGATTTTTATCATTTGTTCAGATTATCTTCAATTAATAATTGTTATTTTTGTTGTATGAAATGCATAAGGTTATATTTAAAAAAAAAAAGGTTATATGAATACAAAACTAGTAATTTATTTATAAAAAAAATAATTTTTCAATGTTTCTATTTGCTTTACACAATTAAATCATTCATATAATTGAGATAATAAATCATGAACTATTTATTATCCAATTCTTTGTTATCCACTTTACTTGCACTATTTTTAGCTTTATCATTTGTCCAAATTGCTTCCAATTAAATATCATTTAATATCATTGTTTTTGTTATGTAAGATGCATATAAGATTGTATTCGGCTATAGATACAAAGATAATAATTTGTTTAGGGTAAAAGCAGGGAATAGCGTTTTTTAAATTAACATTGCTCCGATATAAATGCATATGAAGACTTTAAATTTACACAGAACTCTTGAGGAATATGTTAGCTACAACATCCAATAAATGAAAGTCGCTAAAATTTAAGTCAATATCAACAAAAAAGTAAAAAGTGAGAAAATGGAGGAGTCTAAAAAATGGGATGTAATATGGAATACCGATGAAATTTTAATCACAGTAATACATAACACAATAAATGAAGTCCAAATTTATTTATTTATGTAAACTGATCAAGAAAAATAGAAAACTGTTCACATTTTTATTGTACAATAACACAGAAAATATAATAGCATCATTGAACGTTATTACGCATGGATAATAAAGAATACAATTAAATCTTGAATCAAATTAAATTATGACGTACAATAAATATTAGCATCTAAAATAAACGTTATTCACAAGAAGAATTAAAAAGTTATATTCTCAACCCTCGATGTATTCCACATTACCTGCATGTCGTCATATGACAAACAAAGTCTTTCCGTAGCAATAAACAAGTTTGAAATAGCAATTAATCTGCATAATATTGTTCATGCAACATTATTAAAAGCGTCTATGTGATATAAGCATTAAAAAAACTTACCTTCAGTTTGTGAGAACACTTTTTAAATAAAGCTGCCGGATCTCCTGACGTAACGAAAATGAATAAATGTTAATTGTAACAAAACGTTTAGTCGGACTGAGTTTATTGTTTGTTATGACAGGTTTGCTAGCAGTTGCAAGAATTTTTAGCGATTGCCGCCAGATTGCAATGCTTTGTTTAAAAAATAACCCACTATTCCATATTAGTAGCCTATTCCATAATCCCTGCTTTTATACTCTATAAAAAAAGTTAATTTTTTAATTTTTTAATTTTTTTTACAAATATTATAATTTAGTCGATAATAAAAACAGTAGATTATAAATCAATCAACTCATAATAATGTGTAACAATTTACGCAGTTCATAAGTGTTGAATCCTATCGATACCGTAACATTTACTTTCATGCCTATCATCTTGCAGGGACACACGTAGCGATCTTGAGGAACGACCCTGAGACACACAGCCGGTCTACCTCGAATTCGCTTAATATTTATCGCACTGTGGACACGCCGTGGCAAATTGGTTCGCGAAGCGTTTAAAAGCCTCCTCGTATGAGACACATCCCTCCACTGCCTCACTTTTTATCGCTCCACCTCGCTTTCTCTCATTCTTGTTTTGGTCTACGGTGTCCCGCCAAACTCTTTTTGCTCTTCCGGACCGTCTTCGGGCACGAGGAGAAGCCCTCCGGCAAACGTGACCGGACGGGTCCGAATCATAAATTCCGCCGGGTAATGTTACGTCCGACGCGATTATTTACTGATACTTACCCGGCGACCAGCAACCCACCGGTGCTACCAACCCGGAGACTTTTCCTGAACCGAGATTACAGCACGAGATGTACTGAGATAACAACATACACTCGAGAATCACTAACGATATAAAATATATGTACGAGGCTTGTATCATATTTGGTCTTAAGAATTGAGGACAAAAAGATATCGTTACGATATTGCTTTCAAATGTACTAATTTTTGAAAATGCAAATGTTAATATAAATTGCGATCGATGGCTGTCGAGAGTAGATAATTATCTTTACAAGGTCCCGGGAGACTACTTGATCGGACTCGGAAAACTCGGTAAACCTGTCAAAGTCCACTCCCTGACATTGAATAGTCGATTCTGCTGCTAAATCAGATCGGACAAAAGCGCAGGTAATTGCCGTCTGGTCGCGATAGATTTCGTCGACGGTTAAGTCGATATTATAAATATTCACAGGCAAAATAAGTCCATCAATTTGCCGGATAATTACTTTAGGAAGTAAGAAAGTCGATGTCGGTTTGCACTGTCATCGCTGCAATTCATCCTGATTGTCACGGATCTAATTAATACAGCGTGATCTTTCAAATTGTTACCAATTTTTTAACAGAAAAGAGAGAAACAGAAGAAAAAACCTCTTTATTGTAAAGAAAATCATTCTCGAGGTAAAATTGATTGAAATTAAAAATTATGATAAAATTCCGGTGTTTACCGTCTCAGATTTTATTCAATGGAGTAAACTAGCAAAAAATTAAAAATGACTAATATGTAATTATACTAAAAAATATTATATATTTGTATACTTTATGCAAGAAGATATTTTCGCTTTAATTAGTAAATCGAACTAATCACGATAGTTTAAAGAAAACCGAAATGAACCAATGTAACAGTAACAAAACATTTATTATAAGGACATCTTTAAGAAGTACATTTCTTAAATATATTTAAGAAAAATGTTCTTTGTCTTATTTCGTAGTTTGTAGTACATAAAATAGAATGGTATGTGGCAGTTAATCATAATCCATGTATTCTCTCTCTCTCTCTCTCTCTCTCTCTCTCTCTCTCTCTCTTTCGATATTTGATCATAACACACAATCATTTTATCGTATCTCGTAGGTACATGTCGCTTGTAACGCATTCAAATAAAAAATCATACATCGCTTCCGTACAATCGACAATAATCACCAAAAGTTTATTTGCGTCTCATATATCATATAAAAGTAATATACCTTATATGCAACAAGAGGTACCGCATCTCTTGATAAAACTTACTCTCGCATTTTGTGCAGGGTTTCGTATAAATTAAATCTGGTATAAGCTTTTATAATAATTTGCAGAGGGTTGTGTCCGACGTATGATATATGTCCTAACTTTAGCCTTTGTGTCCTCCCAAGAAGTACCCCTCTTGTATTTAAGAACGATAACGAACGGCGTTCATTAGAAGCGAACATTAGAAGCGGGGAAGATTTGAAGTCTTTTTCACATCATTCTGAACATAGACTACGTTTATACGCCTCGATTTACGCCGAAGTTATAATATCGATGTTATAATTTGTTATAAAACTGAACAATCATAGCTATTCTGAAAAATGGAATGACTGTGATTGAATTGGTCAGTTTCATAACATCGATATTATAACTTCGGCGTAAATCGAGTCGTATAAACGTATATAAGCCATACTTAAAATTAAAAATTTCTAAATAAATATCTAAAAGAGGGATTGATTGATATATCTTATATTCAGATATATTTGTCACATTTTTTCGCACAACGAAAAATGCACAAATGACTTCCTCGCAAGGAAATGCTGAAAACTAGAGAACGCTAAATATATCCGGAACGAGGGCGCATTCCTACTTGGCGCAAATTCGCAGTACGAATCGCAGTTGAAGTTGCGTATTCGGCAACGCAACACCGGGCACTTGGTGGTTGGGCGGAAAAAAATGGATGGAAGCCGGAGGAAGGTACACGGGGGATGAGACTCATCTCTCTGCTCCAACCCCCGAAACTGCGCCAATTCTTCCCGTTTCTTTCCCTTTCCCGATTCTCCTCTCGCCGTTCTTCTCCCTGTTTTCTTCCATTGCTCCACGCTCAGACACGCAGACGCGCAATCCGCAGTATTTCGCGGCAGAGAGAAAGAGCAAATATCTCATCACTATGGAGAGCTAGAGGGCGATTTCTTTCTCTCTCTCCTTTTCTCTCTCTCTCTCTCTCTCTCTCTTCTTTTCTCTCTTTTCGAAACTCTCTTCTACCCCCCGTCGTTGCAACCCCCATGCCCACCCAGCGCGCAAATGAGGTGGAAAAGATAAAGACCGCGACGGGCGATCATTAACATGCACGCTCTGCTTTCGAGGAGTCTCTGAAGGATCGGCTGGCGGTGGATGGGTAGATTTGGAACCGCATCTCCCGTGTATACATGCATACATATATACACACATATATATGTGTGTGTGTATGAGTGTATGTATATGTATATATATATATATCACATATATGTATGAGTGTACATATGCATGTATACAGTGCGCATGTATATAGTAGTGCCGTGAGAACGGAAAGACAGAAAGAAGCGGGGCATACGAGAGGAATGGAGGATAAAGCGGAGGACCAGCCACGGTGGAGATGCCAACCTAATGGCGGCAGCAATTAACAACAAACACGCTCCTTAATTGAGAGAGAGAGAGAGAGAGAGAGAGAGAATCTTCGTTTTCTCCGCCGTTCTCCAACGGCTGTATTTTCTTTCCCTCTTTCTCTCTTCTTGCTACCACCAACCACCTATCACCCTCCGCTGTGCGTTCTTCTCGCGAACGCCATTTACCCCTTTCACCATCCTGTCCCCTCTCGTGCATATGACGTGAAGTTTCCTATTAAAAAAGGGTTGGAAGCATAATAATACCGCAGTCTTTTCATATAAACGATCGATGTATGAAATCGTGTTCGCTGTGACCGAGGAACGAAGCGAGCGCATTAGGTTTACAAGAGTCACGCTTTATTTATCCGCGAAGACTGTTTAACCCAGCGAGAAAAGCTGAAAAGCGAGAACCATGAGCAGTGAGCCTCGTTACGTGTCAATAAACTCGCAAGTAGCACATATAATCAACCTTACCGATAATTTGAATAAGTTGAAGTGATACACATAGTAAATAATCACAAAAATAAGAACAGCGATATAAAGATATTGATAATTAGTTCTTATATTTACGACCGTCTTAAATACAGTCTTAAGATATCATAAGCGAATTATAGGACGGTCATTACACTCCGTTCTTCTTTTAAGACCGTTTTAAGTAATGTCTTAAGATGCTAATACAGCTCTCTGAGTGGCTTATGACGTCTTAAAATGTATTTAAGATAGCCCCAAACATAAGAATCGATAATGAATACCGGCTACAGAACTGTATTAACATCGTAAGATATTACTTAAGACGATTTTAAAAGAAAAATAGACTATGAATACTGTCCGAAGTTCGCTAGAAACTTAGTATGTACTTTCAGTATTTATACTTAGGTAATCAAATGCGATTTATACCTGTAAAAAAGATAAGAGACAAAACATATTAGGAATCGGGTCGGAAGTTATTTTCGATTATAAGATTCTTAGAAGATTAAAGTAGATGCAGTTGGTATCGTACATGAATTTTGATTATTGAATATACTCTGTTTACAACGGAGATTTACCACTCTTTATGAATAAGAGGCAGCGTAGTGGACAAAGTGGAGATGTATACTGCATCATATACGTAAATACAGCACGCGCAGGCTTGGACTTAGAAAATTAAGTGGGTGAAATAATCTCGACATCCCTACTTTGCTATTCCACCTTCTGTGCGCAAAGGATGCTAAATCTCTCGTTGAACAGAGTGTACGATTTCAGCAAAAATATTTCTAATCTCGTCAATTCTTGGAAATGAACAAAACGGGGATTCTCGTAAATTAAATCAGATTATTCCGGCGAAAATCGCCATTGAAAGATTCAAGCGGAATAGTAATCTGCGAGAATTGTTGAAACACGAAGGTATCTCGCGTGTGGCAAAATATTTCTGTCTCGTCTCCGTTTACTCGTGTTCGTGCGATCTCGCATGATGTTTGTAAAAAAAATAAGATCAAATTTCTTGATATTAATAAGATATTAATAAAAATATATATATAAATATTAATCCTCCGTGTAAAATTTTACACCTTCCATTAGCAACCTGGGTTTGAGCTTCAGTGCACAGATTTTTATATTGTTCCGTACTATATCTGATAAAATCTTGCATATACTTGTGAAAGCTTTTACAACGAGTTTTTACTATCACAGAAGTCGACTTGTATTTTACTTATTTTTTACAAATTTATATTTATCTATCAAAATGTACAATTAAAATATCGACCTTCAAAGTTCAACTTATATTAGCTTTTGGCGGAGAAAAATAAGATAAAGTATGTGTCTTAATTAGAGCTTATAGCTATTGTATAGTTTAGCTACAGAAAATAGAAGTATAAGACAAGACAGAAATTTGAGATGTCCAATTGCTGCGACTTTTAAAAAAAAAGGATATAAAACTTATACTTATGCTTGCTGGATCTGGCACTGTCAAATTGACAAGAGGGTGTCCGTACGAAATGCGATCAGACAACACGAAAGGCCCTCGGGCGTTGAGGTGGGCCCGGACGCTTCACACGTGACGACGGTCCGTGCGTCCTCATGTACGTTTTTGCGTAAAATATTCGTGGGGGACGTGATTTCCACGTGAATCGGTAGGTAAGAGCGAGGTAGAGGAAGGGAAAACCGCGTGACGGAGCGGAGAAGTCGTGCTACCGGTCGAGAGAGGCGCGAAAAAGGGATGAAGAGACGAGGGACAGCAAACTGCGACAAGACATGCGAGCCCAAAGATGAATCCCGATCACGCACAAAATTCTCTCCGGTTCCTCTTTTCCGTCGGTGCCGCTGCGAATTCTCGTTCGTTCGTACCCCCGATAATTGGAAATAGGTTTGAATATAAATAACCTCGCACGAGCGAACGGTTCGCGCCTTTCTCTCTCTCTCTCTCCCACTTTTTTCTCTCGTCGACTTTTACCCCCTTGTGCTCGAGTTTGGTCTGATTCCGCGCTTATGCAGAGATTCTCTCCTTGATCAGGTGCATCCTCATTTGCATAATGACTGCTCGCAGGGAAAGATGAAAGACGGCAAGAGTGACTGTCGGGAGCCAATCGGTTTACAGGATAACAAACTCGTGACGAAGTAGTCACAATCAATACAAAAATGCACTGTAATCAGGATTGCAAGTAATGTACAAAACATTAATCGTATAATTATATATATCACTGAAAGAAAAGATTGACAGCTGCAGCAAATTAAATGGTAACAAATTAAAAGCTTCGCGTAGCTTAATAACCCTATACTGAAAGAAAAGATTGAAGCTGAAAATGGCATAGCATTTTTAATTGGTTGTAGCAGCCAATTTTTGGTTGTAGTAACCAATTTTTGGTTGCGTTAGCCTATCCGCATTGTCAGTATATAGAATTGCTAACGCAACCAAAAATTGGCTGCTGCAACCAGTTAAAAACGCTATGCCATTTTCAGATTCAACTTTTTTTTTCAGTGTAGGGTTATTAAGCTACAAGAAGCGACTTTTTTCAGCAAGCGATTGGAAAATGTATATTTTATCAATAATGAAATAGAATATATAATACATAATAGTATACAAAAGATATTTTTTTTTAAAACGTGATAGTTTTGAAAGGTGGTGGAGGTATCATTTTTTTCATGCCACATTATTCGCCAAAGGAGCAAGCGGGCGGGCACCAGGCTTGAACGTCGGTGCATCCGGTGACAAATTATGCGGAAAAATGCGCGAAAAGGATCCCGGCTCGAAGAAGACGGCGGGGACTACCGCTATTCAGAAGGAAATTTCAATGCGCATACACGACGGGGAAGAAAGAGAAGGAGAGAGGAGGATAGAGAGACAGGGATTCGTTTAATGAGTTTCGCGTAGACCGTGAGGCGAGAAGCGAATGTAATTTACGAGGATCGTGCCACTTCACGAGTCGATGAAGTGTCGCGGCTGGAGAATTTGCGAAAACGGTATCGAAACGTCAAGAAACGGCGCATTTTCGACGCGGTCCGGTGCATCAAAAATGCGAATTCAATTTCCGCGAGGTAACTTCGCCTCCTTCCTCGAACGCGCGACTTCGATCGTTCACTTCGTGAAAGTACAGAAACGTGAACTATCGAAGTGTTCCCGAAGCGAAGCAGAGCTCGCCGCTTTTAAATCCGATAAAGTCTCGGTCGAAGGGAATCCTGTAAGAAAATTTGTACAGCTGAATATCTCGTGAACGAATACAATTACACGTGACAATGAAGATCGATAATATAATTCCACTTGTACTTAGAAAAAAAAGAGATACAAAGAAAACTGTCCTTCCTTCTATCACAATATTATTCAAATACAATTATTGTATACTAATGTAATTACAATATTAACACATTAGTATTGTTATGTCCAAACCCCGGGAATTCTTTATATTCATTTAGCAAAAAAGAGAATAAGGAAAAAGGAAAAATGTGTTTGGAGACTTTGTCTCGCTAAAATAAACGTACAAAGGCACAAACTGCATCGTCAAACGCATCTTTTCAGTCTGCGGATATGTGGCTCAACATCTTGAAAAGCATGGCGCCTGATCGTCAGTTTTATTTACAAACCAAGGAACTTATTCTTTGTAACCTGGACTACATGAAACCTCCATATGCAAGGAATTAAGAATAGAATGTTTGACTATGTTGAAAAGAAGTGACGTTACTGTATAACCTGTACCTAAACATAAGATTATAAGTAGCAGCACTTCTTTTCACTATTATATATCGTCTTAAGACTTCTTCAGCTTTTTGCAAATCGCATGTGGTCCAGATTATAGGGATTAAATTTCTTGACTTGTAAATAGGACTAACGATTTCATTGCTCATCAGGCTTTAGTGTATCCTTTCAAGACCAAATCCGGAGCCTGAAAGGATGCGTTCGACTCGCAGTACGCGCCTCCATTTATCTCTGCGAGACAAACTCTTTAAACCACTTCCATTCTTCCTTTTTTCCCCATCCTTTTTCTTCCCATCCTGTTTATATAAAGAAATTCCGGGGTGTGGAAATAACAATACTAATACTATTGTAAAAATTAGTATATAATAATCGCGTCTGAACAGTATATACTATATAGTATTACTATATACTATTACTATATAGTAATAGAAAAAATGGAAGACAAGTTTTTTGTATTTTTTTCTAAGGACAAGAGGAATTATATATCTTTTTTATATATCTTTTTGCTTAATACATATAAAAAAATTCTGGAATTTGACGCATATGCATATATTAACATTATTATTACATCAAAAGGTAACCTACGATTTTTAAAAATATATTACGATAAGTTATTTAAATCTTCTTAATCTTAAAATTTGGCTTAAACATTTGGCGTCTCTTTCGACTAAATATTCAGAATTATTACCGCCCCACACATTCACTCGAATGATTTTTCACGCGGATGCAGACGTGTCTCCCCTTTACACGCAAGTTTACGCGCAATCCCGTCCCAGAGAGGCTTCGCAGATATGGGATAGGAGGAGGCGATGGCGGTGGCACGGATTTCCAGCAGCTGGTCCAGAGGGTTGCCGGGGATGTAACGTTGTAATTTCAGATAAGCGTCTCCCAGGAGACACGCATTGTGCGCCGCCTCCATCCTCCTCGCTTCCTTCGGCGCGGAGCGCGTGTCACACCATGTTCACGCACACGCACGTAACAGCGCACCACGCGCGCGTCACGTCCCCCTTGTTACCGTTCATTACGTGGCGAATCGCGATATCTCGCTAGGACACTACCCTTCGACATCGAGACATCGAGTGTCACGGCCCAACTTGTCGGCCATGTACAATCGTTACTCGTGAATTAATCGTCATGTAGGATATTTCGAAATCATCGCATTTAATTTCACGTTTGGACTCTATTATTGATTACTAGTGTTCTGAAAATTTTTTAATTTGCTTTTAGTGTAAATTAATACCTTTCAAGAATGCAGAGTTCTGTTCAATTTTCAGTGGAACTTGTTCCAAGATTTAAATTCAACATTCTTATCTTCCAAGAGATAAAGCGAACAATTTATTCTCTGTTACCTACAGAAAATTGCAAGAGATTTCATTAAAATTAAATGGATAAAACGTTATAACATTTAATTATTAACGGCTGATCATAGGACTTTGCTCGCGGATCGTCCAATCGATTTAAACACCATCTCGTATTTCTCATCATCTTCGAGTTTATGGGACTCGCCTAGTATAAGAGATTTCGTGATGTCCTCGCCCTAAACGAGTCGACGCGATAAAGGTGGGATAGAAAAAGAGGTAGGAAGGGAGGACAGTGATGGAGAAAATGACAAGCCGATGATCTTCCCCGGGGACGATGGAGCTGCACGGAACGTGCGGACGCCCACGTAGGGACACGATAGAATGGGATTCTTAATTAATCTTTGCATTTCCATTAGGATTTACGAAATTGCCCTCTCACCGACAGCTTACCAAATCAATTCCAAATAATTGTCCGGAGAATAAAGTGCATTCATGTACCCGTTCCATCATCAATGTTGCATCTTGACTCGTGCGACGATGTCTTTTTTTCATAGAATTAACAGGCCAAACTTGATGATTAATAATAGCATAAATAGTTCTCTCATAATTAAAACTTATGTACATGATTGTCCAATTAATATACATATATTGAAATTACGAATATATATATATATTAATATTTTATTGTAAATTTATCTAATTAATCTCGTAATTTATTAGCTCGGCGCTTTTAAATAGCGTACTAAGAAAATAATTACAAAACATACTTGGAAGTTTGAAGTCTCGTGTCAGAGTGTCGCTGTTTGGCTTATCACTGCACTGCCACGTAACGAAGCGTCACGGTGAACTACTCGAAAACACGCTATTTACTGTTTGGAAGGAAGACTATAAGTGCCCTTCGGTATCCGGTACCAATTGACGAACCACTTAACGGGCCGGTTTAACACCCGTAACGTTAGAACGATGTTTGACTTCTCAATGTGTTTAGGTGGGCGGTGCGTGGGCGAGACCCACAAGCTTCTTACTTATGCATTCTGGTTAGCGTGCGGGGAGAAAATTAATGCTCACCATACGCCACTCCGACTGTATGGGATATACCGAAAACATCACGAGCTGCACTTGCCGATGCGATCGAGACTTTGCATTCGATTCCTTACGTGAGATTAATCTCCAAGTAGCGGCTACATTGCAAGAGATCAATTTACATTTGCCTAAACAAATAAAGATCGACGATAAAACCCTACGATATACTATAATTCATAACCATTGCGTATAATATTTTGAAATTTATTACCGCAAATATGATTTTCAGATAAATTTCACCAATTGTCAATTCTCCAGATTGCTGATATTTTTTACATAATCACTTATTTAATATTACATAATAAGTCACTCCTTTATTTCAAAAGTAATACAATTAAGGAAAATGAGTTTTCTAGAAAAGGGAAAAAACTATTTTTTAATTTGATGGAAAATTATTGGCTAATCAAATCATATCGGCAAAAAGAATATATATTCTTAACATGAACGTTTTAGTCATTTTTGTTTCACAATCTTAAAAAATATCGTCCTTTTTAAGTTAAGACAATTTTTTTTGAAAACTATCCTTGAATTGTGACGTTTTGACGATGTTTTAATAAAGTTAAGTTTACTTTTGATGATTGATAGGATAATGTTTACTTAAGCCATTCGTGATATAAGAACTAGAAAATCACATTTTTTAAGTTGTGTCACTTTCAAAGTAAAGAAACGATATAATCTTCAGAATTAATACTTGACGATTTAATTACTTTTAGGAAAACATTTAAACTTGAAGTGTGCGGACTTGTTTCTGTCAGCTCGAAGTGCTCGAGGCGTTTTGCAATCGTAAGCGCGAATTCGTTGAACTTCTGGTTAGCCGCAGTCGGAACTTTTAAGACAGACTAACTTGCGAAATGTTTTAAGTAAATTGCCAGTCGATTCGTTTGACTTTAAAATATCTTGATTGGGGCGTGACCGACTGGTCGTTTAATCAGAAAAATAATTAAGAGGCTTTATCGTCCTTCTTCGTTTCATCCGAGATTATTGCGCTATATGGGGCGTGAATTATCCTATGATATTGCCCGATAAATTTCACTTCATTGATCATGCCAAAGTGCTTTCGGTACGTTGATGTCGAACAGACGAATTCATTCTGAAGAAGTGGAGAAATTCTTTTGCAGTCGTTTGCAAGAAATTTACACTTTATATTTATTTTATTAAGATTAGAGCGCAAGAAAATATTTGATTCCACTGAAGAAATATTTTTAAAAAGTCTTCAATCCTATCATATTGTTTTTGTAAAATTATACATGAGTAGCCTATTGGTAAAAATTGTTATCTCTACTTGAAATATTTTTGGTGAGAAAGGAAAATTTATATAAATTCTCTTATATTCAAGTAATAAAATACTTTTTTGAAACAAAAAAAATTTATTATTTTAGATAACAAAACAAATATATTACACATTTTATACAATTTTATAGGATTTGGAACTTTTTTCAGCATATTATTAAAACGTTCAATTCGTTAAAAGAGTTAAAGAATTCAATATCCAACATTTTTATATTTTTGAATATAAACTATTCATATATTTGTGTTTAGTCTTCTTATCATTTTATTTGTCTCATATTCTACAACACTGGAAGCGTTTTAATTAATGGATATATAAATTACATTTTTTTATTCGACTTTTGCGTACTTGTGTGTATAAGTGTCCATTTGTGAATATTTACTCGAAGATTTTTTTCTTGTAAAAAAGCTTCCCTGAAAACTAAAGTATGCATTACTTCATTATATTTAAAGACATTCGGCTCTCTCTCTCTCTCTCTTTTCTTTCTTTCTCTTTCTCTTTGCAATAAATTACGGGCTACGGCTCGACGCACCTGCGCGCAAGTGTGCGAAGTCGTAGGCGATCTCCGCAAAGTGTGAGGCCACGGGGCCACCTATGAGGACCCTCTCTCATATTTTTCTTTACGCAATTCGCGCCAGCGGACTCCATGGAATGCGGTCGAAAGGGATTTTACTTTCCATTTTACCACGACGTTTATCGACACTTATTTAGGCAGACGATCGCGCTTATTCGAGATAAAGTTTCGCTGAGGTGTTTATACCTTTGCATATTCGCAAATAGTAAGGCGTAATAGCTGCTAATGAGTCGCGAATACACGCGCGTGTAATTTCACTTGGACTTTGTCGCGAAACGCCTCTGAGATTTAACGAGGTGGTTTAATAAGTAACCACCGGATTATTTCCAAACGCACATTTTATATCTTTTTTATATACTGACTTACTTAGCATATGGCTTGTTGGAGAAACGTCGCCTTTTGCTGCAGATTTTCGGAACCACTGAATAAATTGCACAACGAAACGACGACCACGGAAGTCCCGATTGAGTCGATTTATTTGCGCTAATATTATTCCCGCAAGTTGACCGCTGTTAGACCTAGCTATTTTAGACCTATAATTTCGATTTTACCCCGAGGTCACACTTGAAGTGGACCAGATCGAAAGCAGCTGCATGGGCGGGGAAAGCTGTCCGTAAAGGGGGTGTTTTAGAATCCGACGGTGGATGAAGACGGGTAGAGACAGGGAAGGGGAGGGTGCTAGCGTTGGAGGGTAGCAAACAACTACCAAACGTGCCACCCTTCTTGTGCAATACGACCACTTCGATGGCTCCCCGCGTTTCATCCTCGAGAGGAATTTGGCTTCAAATTAAAAGATCTCAGCCCGAGCCCGAATGAAATCTCATCGCACGAAGGGTAGATATGTTCGCGAACTGCGCTGTAATCCGTACACAGGGTGTCTGATATTTTTGTCAGTTGATGATATAAGAAATTTGAGAACGGTGATTGGAGAAAGTTAGGAAATAACAAGTATGTAAGATATCATTATATATTTTATGATAACTTACTATAGAAAGTATAGAAAATATAATACTTAATATAGAAAAAAATGTGTTCTTTCAACTTGTTCACATTTGATTCACGTTTACATCTATCGCACAAATAACTTAAGGTTTAATGATGATAATATACGATAATGTTTTGTTTAATATTATGACACTATCATCGGAGAATTAATATTTAAGATTGGGAAGAAATGCAGGAGGGTGTTTCGTACACCCTGTACGTGAAAATGGCACAACGGCAGAAAATACCATCCGTCCTCACGGGCTTAACGCTACCAATATCCCAAAATTAAAACGCGCCACCGGCTTCGCAAATCATTCGTGCGACAGTATACCGCGAATAAAAGTAACAATAGCCCAACGATGAGAAAGAAGGCGGAAGGAAGGAAAGGAAAGCGGCCACGTATACCTCGTACATACATTGCGCGTAGGTTGTCCACCGCCATCGACCTCTGAGTCGCTCTTTCTCTCCAGAGTTTGTTCTTCTCGTTGCACTACGTGACCATATATTTTGCGTGAATCAGCTATTCGAAGCCAAAGAAATGTTTTCTGCTACGTGCCGGCGTTATGAATCGGATTGTTGGCGCGTTGGCGTGTGCATTAATGATATAAGATTTTGAGAATTGTGTAAAGTACTTTCAATTTTAAATACTAAGACTTGACTTCTACAGTAAAGATTATTTGCGAATTAATGTAATTTCTTTTTAGATAGAGGAATTGAAGTGGAATTTACAAGAAAGGGCGGATTGCAATATTCGGGAATTATAAAATGATAAATAGTCTCGCCAGTGTGATAACGAAATTTCGATTCGGCGATCTCTCGACCCGACCCTCGGATTCGACCGCCAAGGAGCTTAAGAATTTCAATCTGCGGTCAGAAGGGTGTCAGCGAAGGGTGGATAGAGACAACCCCCGTAGTACCGTGCCCCTTTAGGGTGCGACGTGATTTCATTGCAGCCCCTTTGCCGCAGAGATCAAGTTAAAAAATGATCCTTTGCGGTAGGAACCGTGCCAATTGTTTTCTTCATTGGGCGAAGGAGCTAATGGAGAGATCGATTTCATACAGTCGACTGACAATGAAAGTGTCCAAAAGAATGAATATTACTAAATACATATTTTTATTTCTAGAGAGAGATTGATTGATTGATTGAATCGCTATTTATTTATTGGTTCGCTGGGACCCCCTCAAGTGCAAGACTATATACATTTACAATAAAAATTGTTGAAAAAGAAAACAAAAAATAAAAAAAGATATAAATTTGTAAATGAACGTTTTTAAAAAGAATAAAAGTGAAATATGCGCGATATAATATGCGCGCGCGCGTGTATGTGTGTGTAAAAGCAAGAGTAAAAATATGAATACTTTATTAAATGATATATATATATATGTACAAATAGAATAAAACTAAAAACTAATTTTCTCCATTCTTACAATCAAAATGAAATGAAGAACGTTATTAAGACATAACTTAGAGATGATGATGATGATAATGATGATAATGAATCGTCATTTATTTAGAGCGAGAGAAACTGAGAAAGATCATGCACAATTAATTCAACGTTGTAAAAAGAAGAAATGGTGTGAAAAAGAGAAAATATATGATACAAACAATTTTTGTGATATCAAGATTTTATAATTTAAACTTCTTTTGAAGAAATATTAAGAAATATTTTCAGAATGTAATGGTCTATATAGCTTGATACGAAATATAAAATTAAAGTACACAGAGAATTAAATGTCCAACTTTATAAATAAAAATTTAAGAATATTGCATATTTCTTTCTTGTTTAATATTTAGGTAGCTGCAGCTATTAGCGCATCAGTAATCACCGTTATTTAGTGCGCGCGCACAATGCGCCATGATAATCCCGGAAAAGTAAGGACTCATAAAGAGTGGACCTGACTGTTCGAAATGATAGCAGTTATCGGAGGTAGCCAACTGGCCTGTTGCTCACTGACAAGCTGAATTTACATTTCCCCTCTTCCATCTGTTGAATTACGGATTATTAATTCATAAAAATAATTACAAAGAAGACGTTAGCGCTTTAATACGATAATTACTTAGGCTTTTACGATTTATTATATCTCCCTCAAGCAACTGTTTTCCATTTTTATATTATCTTGCACAAGTTTATCAAATTATTCTCAATATATTCTCACTATACATACGATTTTCATCAGATTATGAAAAAACAGATTTCCTTGACATTTCTTCCAAATTTTAGTTTTCTCATTTAAACGCTTTTGTTTTTTATCTTTCGCTAATTACCATTACTGCTTTGATATTTAATAGCGTAGCATGACAAGTATCGTGAACGATTCATCTTCGACATATAAATGAGTACAGATTGTGTTTTGAAGTTAGTTGCCGATTCTGCGAGCTGGAGGCTGCCGCCGCTTTGAAAATTCCAAATGAAATTTGCGCGATTCCCTAAACAATTCCAATTGGATAGCCACGGGCTGTAAATCGCGTGACCATCTAACCGCCAAATTCTTTTCTCCAGCGGTGTGAAAGCAATGACCGGAGTAGAGACGCTCGCGTGTCGCGCGAACGCTTCTGTTTAACCATCCTTTCACACGTGAGTAAACAAATAGGCGAATAAAGAGCGAGTAGTCGCCGCATCGATGCGCGTGTCCGACAAACGCGGACCGCCGAATTTTTAATGAGAATACGAGACGCAAGAAAGTCTCATTATACTGTAAGCGCGCGTATTGTGCAGCGCATAATGCGTAACCACATGTAATCCCATTTTTATTTTCATGCGCCGTGATATCCATTAATCGTTCTCACGCTATATTTTCAATTGTGGTATTTTAGTATAAAAAATGTGGAATTTTTTTTATTTTTATAGGAACTGTAGAGCTAGAGAGAGAGAGAGAGAGAGAGAGAGAGAGAGAGAGAGAGAGAGAGAGAAAGGGAGAGAGAGAGGGAGAGGGGGAGAGAGAGAGAAAGGGAGAGGGAGAGAGAGAGAATGCTACTGAAACTGTCATTATATTTTTTATATTATAGAAACGTACAAGGTGACCATTAGGATTATGTTCAAAAGAAAACGTTATATTTTTCCTTTTCTATTTCGACGATTGTTTTTCTGATTAAGGTGGAGTATTTGAAACTCATCAATTTCATTTGAACTGTTATTATACGAGCTGGTTAATGAGTGTTCTGAATGAACGCATTGAAGGAAAGGTATTTTTCATTGAGTGCTTTTATAATAGAGGCAAAAATTATACAGAAACATAATCGTACATTCTGTAATAAAAACGAATCTAAAAAAATTTCAAGCGAAAGTACACTTACAAGGGAAACCTCGCGAAGTATCCAATTCTGATTTTATGAAACTTTATATGATTTTAATGAAATTTTGTGTATACGTTATATAAATAGATGAATTCAGAAAATTTTAGAATTTAAAAAATATTGGTGCAGAAAAACGGTTTTAAGGGGTGAAATAACTTTTTTATAGATAAAGCGGCTTTCTTTTAGCTTTTTCCATTATTTTAAAAAATTATTCAAGATATTAAAAAATGTTTTATACAAAAGTTTTATAATAAAATTACCTCTATTCATTCACGTTAATAATTTTTTTCAAAAAACTTTTTAATTTTTGGATCCCTTTTCTTTGATAGTTAATGCATGACACTCATAAATTGGCTTATACAACGCTCAAATGAAATTGATGAATCTTAAATATTCAACTTTAATCAGAAAAACAGTCATCTAAACGAAAAAAGAAAAATATAATGATTTACTTTCAATCCTAATAGTCATCCTGTATATTTACCAAGGAATATTACCATTATATTATTTAATGTTTGATATTTCAATTGAAAAAAATTATTAAAATATGTTGATATGTTTATGCGATATTTTTCACTCTTTTATGCAATATTTTATACAATGTGATAATAATACATACGTGATAAAACGGTATAGAGTAACATCGAAGAATTAAAATACGTATCAAAATTCACTTTGATCGAATCAAAACTCTTTTCTCTTATTTTTGTATAATTTCTTATATTATTCATTTTGTGATTTGAAAAGAAAAACAGAAAAATGTATACATTAATTCACGTCATTTTGCATGTTAGCACAGTATTAACAGTTGCAGCAATAAATAAATTAGTTGCCAATCGCGTCATCAATCGCGATCAATTGAATCTCCCAACTCGAGCGTGGATAGCTCCGTATATCGTCGAAGAGGAAGAAATGCAGAACAGCTAAATGCTGAGAGCATTTTCGAGCAAATTGAGAGTGCCATTTGCGAGTGCTTCCAACGCGCCATGCTCCACATTCAGCCCTCTTCCTTCTTACGAGGCGATCCACCTTAATTAATGAGTTTATCGGGAACTCTCGTGGGAGTTGATGTCGGTCTTGCCGCGTAACCACCCTCGGGGGCGGAAAAAGACGCGGGGGTGAGAGTATATACATAAGCGGATGCCGTGCCGCTGCTGCCGTTGATGTCAGGGCCCGAAGGAGGGTTCTAGACGAGGCCACTCACTTCGTCACTCCCCGCCATTTTAATTTCGCGAAGAAACTTTCTAATTACGAACTTTTCTGATTAATCACAGTAATTAATTAGTAGCCCTCACGGAAAAAGGGAAAATACGAACCTCCGGGATGTAGATGTGCCCCCTTCTTCTCTTTCCTCCTTCTCCTCCTCCTTCTTTTCTGTATCCTCCTTGCAGTTTGCGTTAGCATTCTCCGAGCAACTTTTGGTCCAGTCTCTCCCCTCTTTCTCTCTCTTTCTCTCCCTTCTTTTTAATTTTTCTGCTTTTTCCCTCTTTCTTCGCTCTGTCTCTCTTCTTCTCTCACTTTGACAGTCTCGATTCTATCACGTCACTATTCTGTTTCTTTCACATGATCTCTCTGATACACATATACGTTCTTCCTTTCTTTTTCACTCATTGAAATCTTCATAATTGAATCCTTAAGGGATCTCAAGTGATTTGCTCACACATAGAGAATGCTTACGCTTCTCTCTCGTCGCTGTTTTCGCGACACGCATTTTATACTTAATTTGCGTCCTACGCGATTCCGCTCGTTTTATCGAACCGTTGACTTTGATGGATTCATTCGAACACTTTATTCACTCTTGCTTTATTCGCGGCATCTTAAATCGTTAATTATAAGTGCGACGCGCGCGCAGAGGACCAGCGCGCTAGAAGAGAGAATTATGAAAAGAGGGACCATCAGGAAAGCAGGGAAGAGGGGAGACAGCGATTAATGTCCGCCAAAGCGTACGTCGGGTCGGTGATTAATTTACGGAAACGCGCGTCTTATCTCGAAAGTTGCGCGACGCCGCGCGCTCTTTATTTTTAGCAAATTTCTCCGATTAACGGGTCTCAGCGCTTTTCGTTATCGTTCGCGAACTTGCGCCGGCGGGACCTCCTGGCGCCTCTCCCTTCGAGAGAAGAGGAGGACGAACTTCGAACATCGATTTACTTCTGTGAGTAACTCCCGATTACTTTCCTAATAAAAACGCAGCGCCAGGAAAATCCAATGATGGACGGCCGCTAATGCGGAAGGCGGAGCAGATTGCTCGAGACGCATAAATTAAGACGATCTCTAAAAGGAGCTCTTCTTATCATTATCAATATCATTTTTACGAGATAAATACACGTATTTCAAGCAATTCAAAGTTGAAATGATAAATATTACAAAATATCATAAATTAGATGTGATGAGTTTTAAAGTATGCGAATGGATAACAGAACCAAATCCTTCGTTTCGAATTTAAAAAAAAAATTTTTATTCGAAATTTTCGATATTAATAGTAGAAAAAAATATTGAGGCTAAGAAAAAAAAATTGACTTTTGTGTGCGATCTTCACTAAAAAAACGTTGACTTCGGATTAATATATTTACTATTTACTAGTATACCTAAAATTTTCAGTTGCACTCGCGCAATGCATTCAAGTCTGATTGACCTTAAACGCTTTTTCGACAACAGACTGGTGTATAGCATATTCGGCTTTTTTCCAATATTTTTTCAATACTTTTTCCGTTGCTTATAACTTTTTTATTAATAGAGATACATACAGATGTTTGAAACCGTTATATTCCTTAATGTTTGGCTTTTTAATTGAAAAAAAGTTTACAATATGTTCATTTTTATGAAAGTTATAAACAACCAAATTGAATTGAGTATGCCATACACCAATTTGTTGTTTCCGTATCGAGGCGTTTAAGAGTTAAAAGTTAGTCCGATGTCGAATATTCCCTCGCTTTCCTTCTTTCTAGTTAGCCCATTCAAATTACAGAAAATGACTTTTAAAAGAAAGGAAAATTAAGAATAGGGAAATAAAAAATAAAATAGGAAATAATCGTAATTGCTATTTGTTTAAAAAATTATTTAAAAGTCAGTTCGGCGGTATCAAGTATTTCTTAGCCTTTCTTTTTTCCGTTTAATAAAACGTTTTGATTGGCTCGTAGGACTTTGCACCTCGTAATCATTACTCGCAAAGTTCGCGCGCCAGGTAGCCGATGACTCAACGATATAATAAAGTATAGTGTTCTGCGTAGACGGTTCAGCTATCTCGAGAACAAACAATTATTTCAATAAATATACCCGTGTGAGCGAACGCCCTAATGCAGATTCTCGCTTTCTTGGAGCCCATCCAAGAAGGATTAAATAATGATTCCTTACATTCAACCACGTAGCACGACAGATTACGTTGTGAAATGCTACCTGGACGTTTATTAGCGACGGCTATATGTACCTAATGCGAGCCGAGACCCGCAACTGTAACTATACCTGCATTCCGTGACTGGTTCTAATTCAGAAATTGCTGGTTTCTTAACAGTCGTGATGGCACGGTCAAACCCATTTTGATTTTATCGTACAGTCTGGGATGTTGTGCATCAAGTTTCCCATCTGCATTATAATACAAATACCATTTTCTATAATTTAAAAAAAATTACAGGAGAAATAAAAATAACTTTTAAACTAATAGCAATTACGATTGCATCCCATTTTATTTTTAATCTCCTTACTCTTAATTTTTCCTCTTCTCAAAAATTATTCTATAATTTTCATTCTCCGAATTACTTCTTCAAAATTTCTCAGCTCATCACTGCTCAATTCCTTTAACTTCTACAGCAATCTCATTTATCGAAATTCAATCACTTACACAACCAGAAACAGCCGACGGCAGCATTTCTTCGAGCGTTGCTCCGGAGGACAAGTATCGCGGAATCCTATACGTCCGAGTGTGGTGTATATTCACTTCTATATTTTTCTCCCTCTTCACCCGTTCATGGGATCATCCCCCGTCG
>NW_017256633.1:1177168-1206313 GCF_001594055.1 Mycetomoellerius zeteki | reverse complement strand
CGATTGCCGAGTCATCGTGTAATGACGTACCGGCTGTCAGATCTCGCGAGAGGCGAGGCGGCACGATTCGAGCCACGAAACGATCGGCATCGCCGGTCCGAAGAAGACGAAGAAAAGGACCGGACGGAGGCCGCGGATAAACGTGAGCGAGACGGAGATCTAGAAGAGGTGAACACGAGTGAGACGACAAGATCGAAGGAGGCGAACCTCCTAAGGACTCAATATCTCGGACGTCATCTCCGAGGCAAACCGGACGCATCAGACGCAGCTTCTCGGAATTCTTGCGAGGACCTCGCGTTTCGAGGCCGCAGAAGATCGATACAGTTACGGGCGAAAGACGATCCGTTTTATCTCGCGTTTTGCCTCTCGGCTTGGATTGCACTTAATTAGGCATTCGGTTTTCAATTTTCATTTTTATCTTGCCATCTTTATACATTTCGTAAGATAAGGTAGAGCGGAGCTAGCTGTGACACTTTTTCTTTAAATTATTATAAATCTTTATACAATTATGATAGACTAATGGTAAATGCTTTAAAACGTTCATCTTGCTCAATAATTAAATACTTATAAATCCTTAATATATCTCGTAAATAAGAAAAAAATTACGTTAATTACAAGGATGCAAAGTGGATCAATGTGCCCCATTTATGGGGCATGTTGAGCATCCTCGAAGGATAAGTTGAGCCGAAGATAATTATTAAGATAATCATTTAATGAAGTTATATATTATTAAAAACATGGAAGGATTATGTGTATATTAATCAAATTTTTATTATTTTGCATCTTAAATATAATAATTTGTAATATTCTTTCTTTTTAAATGCTTTAATTAACAAAATTAGCAAAAGTAAAATCTTTACTCTATATAATAATAATTATACGTAAAATATATGTTCAATCGTTAACATAGAATAAAAAGCATTGATAAAGACAGATTTCATTTAAGCAGCTGAGTTTATAAGGTTAGTTATGAGATACTAGCTCAACAAGCCCCATATCGGTGTTAACTGAAATACTTTTTTATAACTGAAAAACCGTAAATAAAATAGCAACTTAAACATTAAAATTAAAAAATACGATAATAACTTATGTCCAAAAAACACATTTAATTATTATCAATCGCTTTACCATGTAGACCAAAAAGAATACTCACCTAATATAATTTTACTTTTGATATACAAAAACGAAAAAGCGCACGTATTTGGCTATTGACAGCCGAACACAGATTATTGTATCAAGGTACAATAATCTCTGTTTTTGTGCTACATTACGCAAGCATAGACGTATCTACATATATTTTGATTATTTAGATATTTGCATTTGACCAACTTGCCCCTATGCTCAAATAGCCCTGCTCTACCCTAATTGTATCCAATATAGTCCGTCTAAGTTATTTTTGAGCCCAACATTGAAAACTGGTTGTCAAATTTAAAATAGGAAACAGTTTTGAAAATTAATTGAAAATATGGGACATTTTCAATACTTACATGAGTACGGTAAAGATTTAATTATTCATGTAATTACTTACAAACAGTAAGTAGACCATATTGAGTACAGTTATTTTATATTATTTGTAGTATCACTGTATTTGAAGTCATTCTCGAAAGGTCTTTAGATTTGGAATAAGTTATACCTATAATCGTAAGTTCTACTTCATAAATCTACTCTCTTTGTATCCTCTTGGCTCGTGCGGTGCACAAGAATACAAGATTTTCTTCTGATTTCTTATTCAGTCGACGATGTCCTCAACCATTCCATTTGGGGAACGTCTAAACACCTTTAAACCATTTTTTTGCCACGTGGAGCATTTCTAATTTAATCGGAGGCGTGTCTAAAGATCGGATTGTGGTATTTATGTCTACGAACGTATTGTACGCACGTCATCGCCATTACGGGTGATCGTTTTCAGAGGTCTCTTGGAGAGTACGTTTAGACTGCCAGATACGTCAATAAAATTAGAATAGGATTATGTGCTTCCAAGATCGCATACAGACAGTATAAGGGCGTGGAAGAATTAATTATTTATTTTCTTATAACCTCCATGTAATTTAATTTACTCGTTTTTTCTTCCTATGTTATATATTGCATACTGTGAAAAGAAATATATAGATAAAAACTTGTTCAACCTGTTCTTTTTTAAACGCACATTACTTCGATTCGAATATTAAAATTATATTTTAACTCTGACAATGAGATAAAATGACGTATTAATATAAATATAATTAAATGACGTTTCTAAATAAAATACTTTTTATCACCCACTCCAGACTTATAATCCTAACGATATACAACATCGTGATTTGTATAGATGCAATCCAATACAAAGTGAGTCGCTCGATCCGATGGCACGTACTTTTCTCGCGCCGATCGCTCACGAGAGGGTGTCATACGAACTCTCGAAAGCGAGTCCGGGACGAGGAAGGAAGAAAGAAAGAAAGAGAGACACAAATATAGAGACGAACGGATCGCGTCCGAGGAGTCACGATAATTCGTGTGATCAAAGCGACCGACTCGGTGGTGTCTCCCGCGCTGGCATCTCTTCTCACCTTTAATAAAGCTATCTCGCATCTCTAATATCTCCTCGCGCCAACGCGCGAGAGGTAGACAAAGACGGATGAGGAACGTCGAGGTGGTGGAGGAGGAGGAGGCGATGGCGAAGAAGAAGGAGGATCCGGACAGGACGGAGGAGGGAGCGGATCTCGAGGCTCTTTGCTCGCGCTGCCCCGACACCTTTCTACAACGAGGCCTTGTTCGCCAGGAGAAAAGACACGTCAGCCGACACCACGTACACACCTCGTCTCTTCGGGGCCATCGATACGACCAGGGTTCTACTCTCTTTCTCTATCTCCGTCGATCTCTCCTTCCATCATAACGATTTTTATATCGCAGTCCATACTCTGGTATCATGCCGTCCTCTCGCTCTTTCTCTTTCTCGCGTCTTTCCGCCTCTCTCCGTGGCTATCTCTCGGGGAAATATCAGCATACCGCTAGACGCGAGAGAATCACGAAGATATTACACTTACTATCTCGCAGCCACGCGGCGATGCTTATCGGCGACCGCCGTCAATTAAGCAATTATCGCCACCTCCGCCGATAGACTCCGCGTATGCTGGGTCATGCCGCCGCGTTGTTCCGCTCGTTTCACGAGGATACGCTTACACACGCTACGATATAAACGTTAATGAACAACTCGGTGTTAATAGGAACGTGTTGTTTTCCTATCGGTCTTCGTCGTTTAATCAAAGCGCGAAGCATTACATGGCGTTTAACGTGCGGAACGACGATCCATGACATAGGGGTGGTCGCTGCATTCCGAGACTCGAAAGCGCTGGAAAGTCGAATCAATCAACGAGAACGATGATAGCGGGGAATGCGATCCTTACGGCGACGCTAAACGCAAATCCTTGATGAACCATAATGACGCTGGACATTGGAGACTCCCGCTATCTTCGCGGTCTAGGAAGATCCTTATCAATGTCCAGTGTCAATTGAGCGATTAGGTGACTATCATACTCAATGCAGTCATAGAAAGAGCCTTTGATACTTTAACGTGCTTATAAAGTACTTGCTATTCGACATAGTTAATTAAGCCTGGGAATTAATATTTATTTATTAAATGTGGTTATGTATTTTGAAAATTATTGCTTGCAATAATGTGCATAATGTCATCGATAACAATTTATATATGATATATTTAATCCAAACCGTAATAATTAAAATAAATTTTGACATAATTATTTAGCACTGTGCTGTTTTTCAATAGCACAACAACATAAAATAGCGCGAAAGGCATTAAATTATCCTGTACGGTTCTATATATATGTTTACGATTCCCTTCCTCATGGCATATTCAATTTCTGATAACACCACCTCGACCACGAGGAAAATCGTTTCATATCATCGCAAGATGGCTTCGCCTTGCACGCGTTTCGCTTCTCTTTCTCTTTACTCTCTTCTTCGTCTTTCTCTATGCCTTACCTGCCACTGCAAACAGCCACATCAGATCCATATACATGTAAACGAATTCCACATAAATTTACTGACTTCCGCTCCGCATTCAGTAGCGGAGAACACGTCTCGAAGCATCGATATATTGGGACGATACTTCCGGCAATTCTCGAAATTCCTTTCTATGATAAAGTCATTGAACTGGTGTGATAAATATCATTTTGCAGTGCATCGGTCTCCTCTCTCTGCTTATCGCTATATACCGAATTTAAATATCGCCACCTATATGATTCAATTTTCCAGAAAATATCAAGACATTTTCATAGAAAAATTTGCTTTCTTTATTTTAAACTGCTTAAGCGCAAAATCAATGTAACTAAAATATTTTTTAATATATCTTAATTTTACGACACGGTTAATCCTTTTTTGTTAAGTTAGACTGCATGCTGTGGGGCACTTCGGGATAAAATATTTCGTTCACAAGCCAGGTATTCCAAAAATAAACCCCTGAGAAAATGCAATGACAAATCGCTAGCAATGAGATAGGGGATCAACGTTGAAGTTTCACGGAGGCATTCACGATAATTAATCGACAATAGAGCACTCTGGATTTCGTGGGTTTCTCCTGGGGTGCGTGAGGACCCCCACCGCGGTTCCGTCTTCTTCCGTTATTTATGTTCTAGAATCCGAAGAGAGACGGTGAGGTCTCGAAGCATCCCCCGCTTTATCTTTAAGAGACTATAATTTCGACGCTGCTACCGATTAATTAAACAATTATTTAGATATTTTTTGTAATTTTTTGCCATTATTATTATTTATTGTTAATTGTTAAAAAAAAAGAAAGGGTACTTTCGAAAATAAAAATATTACATGAAAACTGTCGAAAAATAAAAATCAGTTTGATATTTTATATAATTATTTAAAAACTTCAAGCTTAAATATTATACCCAACAATTGCTTATTTTTATCTTAAGTATACTTTTTACTCGATTTATAAAAGTATTATATTTTATTTTGTTAAGGAGTATTCGGAAATAAGATAAATTTATAAAATTATCTTATATGCAATTAGCATTTATATATATGACGTAAATGTGATTTATGGCGAAAAACAGAGTTATCTGAATTCTCATATTTCTAGAAATTTTCTCTTATTTATGCATACCGATCTACCAAAAAGTGAACAGCGCGCTTAAATGCTTTTAAGCGAGCGGCATGAATTATTCAAATGCCTGCACTTACTGTAGGTGCGATAATGATAATTGACGATGCTGAATAACGATAATTGTGTGCGATCTTATACATACATAGTTATAATAATAACAATTATTATTTGCCTCATATAAGCACATGGAAGTCTCATAATCCTCAATAATATATAAATGTGTATCATTTAAATTTTTATTTAAGAATATTCTTCACGATTTCGAGTCATATCTCAAAGAGTCACGTAACGTGTTTTCTCCAGCCACTGATACCTGTAACAGAAATATTTCAACAGATTTGTGAGATATATAGATTCACACCATAATCGTACGAAAATAGCAAAAATGAATTAAAGTTCAAAAAACATTATCGCACGAATGTTAACTAAATATCGCAAACATAAAATAGCGGAAAAAAAAACTTCCGAAATAAAGATGGGAATGAATAATGATGTCTAAAGGATCTGAAGAAAAATCTGAAAATATATTTTCAGAAAAATAATTTCATCGTGTAAAATTTAGATCGCGCGATTGATTCATTGCGTGACTACGTTTAGCTGAGTAAACGCGCCTGATCTGCATCGCAAGTGCGAGAACCGCAGTCGAGTTGTACGCCACGGTGGGTAGGTCGTATCCACGGCATTTCCTCCCTCCCTCCCCCCTCTCTCTCTCTCTCTTTCTCTCTCTGTGACCGCCACTGTGCGACGGCGGCGGCGGCGGTGGCGAGCATAACAGGGTGGACGTTTAACATATGAGTGGCTACCAGTGTTATTAATGCGGCGGTAGCGTCGTGCTCGGTTTCTTCCTCAGCGAGAGCCCACGTACTGGGCCTTAGATCCCAGACGGCGTACGGCCGGGACTAGGGGCCACCCGCGGGTCCTACGGACGCGCACAGGAGGAGAGAAGGAAAGGCCCCGGCCCCTGCCCGCCAGGCAGCAACGCGGGATGGGGTACGGTAACACGACACTCGGAAACCGCGGCACGACCGACGTCGTGCAACGGCCTCGAACCATCCCCAAAGGAGTTATGCCTTCCTGCCGGCACGCCGCCTAATTAATATGTGCTTAGCCCCGGAATGCTGCTCGTGTCTTTGGGAGCTACGCACGTTCACGCTTTCCGGAGGCGGCGGGAGGAAGGGAGATCGGAACGCGTTTCTCGAATGTTGGTCTAGATGCGATATATATAGTAGGAGAGAGTTGCCGAATGCGTACTGGTCGCCTAAATCGTAACTCATCAATATTTTATAATATTAGTTAATATAGGCAATATTTAGTAACAATATAAAATATATGAGAAATGAGTAATATAGACAAAAATATAATAGCCTACATCTTGTTTTATGGATGTTAGCGGCGTTTTAAAAAATCAAGTACATCTGATATTAATTTTTAATCAACTTATGTAGCTGATAACAACGCGATCATCCAATTTTATTATAAATTTTTGTATTTTTATAAAAGAAGATTTATTGTAGAGTATTTTACATTCACTGTATATACCATATATATTTGCAACCATTGTAAAGATTAAATCGATATTTTTACAAAATTCGTCAAGTTTCCTAAATCGTACCATTAAAAGATAAGACTGATAACTGACAATAATAAAAATAATAATTGATATAAATATAAATATCAAGTGCAAAAATAAATATAAGCAAATTAATTTTTGTGTCTTTTTTTTATTATTGTTATTTAATAATTATAAAATATTTGATTTTCTTCAATAAATTATTAAAATTAGGTAATTAATTAATTATTAGGTATTAGTTAATGATTTCTTTTATTAATCTTATATTTTTAACTGTTTTCATTCATAAATTCAATACTTTCAAAGGAAATACGATAAAAGCATGTGTATATATAATGCAGCATGTTACAAAAAGATTTATAACAAATTAATTTGTTATTGGTGGAAAGTTAAACATGTAATAATAAGCGTCCAAAACCTCAAGCTACAATTTCTAATGTTCATTTGCATATAAAACAGTGCCAAATGAAAAATATAATAAAAAATAGGTTAAGTGGTACGCATTCAGCAACTTTCCCCTATCTTAAAGATTACTGATTTTGTACTTGCTAAGACATGTACGAGAAAGTATTTTAGTGTATTATATAACGCTATTAAGTAATGCGATGTTAAAATGAATGCGATAACGTATATAAAAATTCAAAAATGAAGTTATGTATGTAATTAAAATTGAATAAACTTCTCTCGCTTCAACGTATTTGTCGACAAACGATGGCTCAGATATTAATGGGCAATAAATCAAATTAACTCTTTTTACCCATTTTCATTAATGTAAATCAACTTTAATCTTAGTTCAATTTAATTTCATCTTTTTCTAAAATTAAGAAAAAGATAGAGAGTAAATTGAATCGAGATTAAAGTTAATCTACATTGCTGGAAACAGGCATTAACAGCTTGAGAAAGTTTGAGTAAGAGACAACTTTTCTTTTCCGTGCGGAGTAAAATCTGAAACTCCGCATTACTAAAATAATTCAACGCGATACTTTCTAAAATATATAGGTACTTATAATTTAAATTAAAAACAGATTGACAAAAATTACCATAAAATTATATGTTGACCGGAAACTTTTGGCAGCCACTGTATACATCTTAATATGTATTACTTAAAACGTTACTTCTACCCAATGATTCACGCCCGAATCACGTGCAATTTACCAACCGGGCGCACGTGGGAAAAATTCGACGTGGGTGTGCCCACCTGTTCCATGTGTCCAGAAGAGGAAAGAAGCAGCCAGAGGACCTGCCTTCCTCGTATCCGCCTCGATCGCTCGCGCGAGTGGACATATAGGCAAATCTTTCGCGCTTGGCCAGGACATTAGGAGCTCTCCGGCGTCCGGAGGATTATAAATCCTTAATACAGATCGGCACGCGATGCCCGGCTCGTTAGGGTGATGCATGGTCGACTCTGGTGTCCCGTGGTGTACGGTAGCCGGTACCAATACGCGCGTACACCACCGTACTACCGCGTGCACGCACACACGCGCGACGTTCGGTTCCTACGGGAACAACTGACACCCACACGCATCGGTGGACGCCAGGTAATAATGAGAGATCGGAGATACGGCCTGATATTAATTGTGCGCATCGAATGTGGCTACGGCTGCTGCGGCTGGACCGCTGTATCCGCGCCGTAGAGGGAACAGGCCGCGCTACCGGCTTACACCGATCCTTCGACGTGATATGTGCGATATACGATACGGGAACGAGCGTGGTGGACCTGACCTCCCGATCCTCTCGCCTCGGCGGCGGTCGTGAAGGAAACGCGCGAAAAAGTTTCCTCGAAAAATTACTCATATATGATTCTGGTATACGTCATATCGTAGAATAATCCAGTATCTATATATCTAAGGAATGACTCAACTACTCAGAATTTTGATAATACTTATGCTTGTTTCCAGCAATGTAGATTAATTCTAGACTGAGGACTGAGAAAAAAATTAATATGAGTAAATATCTACGTTTAGTTCGTAGGGATTATTTAGTTCAAATATTTATATATTTAAGTTAAATATACGTTAATCATGTCAATATGTTATTTGTTTGAATTGACAAATATTTGCTTGACAGCCCGTGATCGCTGCATTTAGTTGAATCAACTGTGTAACTTTTTTTCTCAGTGTAAAGCGGGGGGCTTTTTCGTCCATTTCTCGTGATAATGTTTATGTTTCTGAGCAGCACATGTCGAACATTTAAAAAGGTTGTGCTTATGCTTTCAGGGAGCAATCATGATTGTATGTAATTATAAGCATGCAAAGAGATGTTGTTTGACGTTGTAAATTTTCATATTACTTTAAAGGTGAAACTGACGGAATAGCACCTACAACTTATTCTTCATCTTTTTCTAAGGGGATCCTAAAATCGTTTGTATTACCGACAAAACCATATAATTTTTGTATAACAATTACTTTTTTCCTCTCTTACTGATTTGGAAATCATTATCCAGGATTAAAGTATACGAATTAATACGTATCTATGAGATGGTGTCTATGCTGAAAACGATAAAAAATTTCGAAATCTTCTTTACCATTTCTTATTGTTAGTCTAATATGGCGCTCCAGAGCTGTCACGTCACTCACGTTGTAACATTTGCTTCACATAAAAGCTGTGCAATCTATCCTTACGAAATAATAGTTCACGGAGTAGTTTGCATGAAGAAACAGTGTGGAGTTTTTAAAATTGGAGTTAGACGTCTAATTAAAACGTAATTGTTATACGAAAATTTATGAGTATATGTGACATGCGTGAGTGAGATATTGTAGTGTCAATGACATGTAAATCGTCGGTGTGTAAGTGCTATTTTCGATATAACTAATAGGATTCGATATAACTAATGCGCTTAAAACTAAGAAATTTAAAATAAGAGTGACTGACAAGTTCTTATTGATAAGAAAAGCATTAGTTAGAAAATGCATTAAATTCTGATACAGTTAGTTACGATTAGTTCTTTTAAATGGTGTTTTTAAATTCTGAAACTGTATCTTTAATCTTTCAGCGCGCATGCCGATTTTATAAAGGTAATACAGATAAAATCTAGTTTTTCTGTCTTAATTTCCGAAAATATTTCTTCAGGTATTTCGGGCTATCAATTGACAAAGATTACGTTCTATTAGCGTATCGTTTTTTTACGTAGAATCGAGTTTTAAGACATCAACGTATTTTAGAAAAATGTTCCTATGGAGGACATACACTCGCTCAATGCCGGTAAAAAGCAAGAGAGGTGCAAGTTGTGCGAAAATACACAACCAGCACCCTCAATCGCAACAAATGTTTTTATTTTATTTGCAAAAAACATTCGACGACAACTATTATTTGCAATAATTGTAATATGACTGAAAGCGAATAAAACTTTTTTTCATTAATTCATTTTCTAATATAATGTAACACTTATTTTTTTTAAATAAATGATCATTTAAATATCATAAACTTTCATCGCATAATATTTATTTGACGATATTATGCTTTAACCTTTCGAATTTTCAGTCTTATTCTATGGTGTTTTGTGTACACTGGCGCGCTCATTAGTAGGTTAAGATAAGAAAAAACTTTTCCAAAAATATATATACTGAAAAAAATTTTGGTCATTTTTGATCCAATGAACGATCATTAATCAATGCCCGACTTAATGTCCAGTTAATTCATTGATACAATAACTACATATTCATGCACTCTTGCAATAAATTCTAGTAATAATTTTATAACCTAAATTATTATGAGAATTCATTGGACCAACTTTCATTAATTCAATAAATATTTTATTGTATTTATGTACAGTTTTGGTTCAGTGTACGAACAGACATATTTTTGGAATATAATATTAAGTATATCAAAATACTATATCCCAAAATTCATGCAGGCTTAAAAAGATCTTAAAATTGAAATATTTAAGAGGTTTGTATAAACGTTGCTAATTTAAGTATTTTCAAAAAATTCGTTATACACGCGACATAGGATAAAAAAAGGAAAAGATATTGAAGTTGATACTAGAAGACAAGGGGATGGCTACCAATCCCCGGGTCGTTTCGTCGGTGATTACGAGGAATGGACAGATTGAGACGGTCCTAGGGCTCCTCCCTTCGTCCTTCTGCCAGCGATCTCTATGCGGGCTTCTCTCGGGCGGACGACCCACGCCCAGGACGTCCTATTCCTCATCCTGCACCAGAGAGAGAATATTCCCTCCCTCATGCCGACTACGAGCCACTTTGAAGATACGATCTCGAAACAAATTACGAGTCCCGCTCTCTGGGCTCGCCCTATCTGGCTGAATTAAAATAATCGCGGGCCGTTAGCGGTCGGTCGTGTTTTTTAAATCGGTCTACACGGATCGGTTCCCCCACGGAGTTTGTCAAAGACAGCAATGCAACCGTCTACCGATGCGTTTGCCATTAAAGTATGCACTCGCAACAATAACAAAACCTCTCGAATTAATAACGATAATGGATTCGTACTCCGCATTTCTTTCCTTTTATAAATCTCATATGAATCTCTTTAATTTCTCGGTTACTTCTTAGTTTTTTGGATATTTCTTTTATCTTTTACTTCCTACTTTTAATTTTTTTTTCATCTCTCATGAAAACTGTGAGAATATATTAACTCGGCATTTTTATTTGTGGAGTGATATAAACTCGATTGTAAGTTAGGTTTTAAAATAGTATGTGCATGAAATTTAATAAGTTTGATTTATCGAACCAATTTAAATTTCATACGTATTATTTTAAAATCTGACTTAACGCATCCTTTAAGTTAATATCACACACACTCCAGTATTTTTATTTTCCGATAAAATACAACGACTTTTCTTTATAATTGAAAGCGAGTCAGGTACATTGACATTTCAGGATGAGATCGTGGATGCTGCACGAGGAAACCGAGGTAGATACATGTACAATACGTACGTATATATATCGTTATATAGCGTCGAGGTGCATGTACCACTCGGCCGCAGCTCGTCTCAATCCGGATTACGGTAACACCTGACCATCCGCAATTTTATCATCCTCCGTTCCAGAAAGATTCCAATTTTCTTCTCCTGCCGCGTAGCTTTCTTTCTACCTTTCCCGGCACCGCGCTTTCCTATTCCGTCCCCTCCTCGTTCCCCTTCCTCATTCTTCCTTTTTCTTCTCCTCTTCGTGCGCTTTTTTCCACCGTCCATGGATTCAATCTGTGTCTCATCGCGGATTATTGGGATTTCGCGAGGATGAGGAAGAAGAGGAGACCGAGGCTCGCTCGACCGTCTGAGCTCCCGGGCTCGGCTTCGGAGCTGGAAGCTGGAAGACTGCCGACAAGGACGAGTCTTTAATTCTTTCCGTCGTCAGCCGTTCCAATTTTCCCTTCCGGATAGGTGAATTCGATCGATTATTCACGATATGGGACAAGTAAATACGAGAACGGCGAGTACATTGAACTTTCACTAAAATCGATGGATAATAAGTAATGCGACAACAGATAATGATGAAATCGTGGCATGCAAAAATCTCTCCGCGGCCTCGTTACGTTGATGAGGGAGAAGATAATTGGACAATGATATAATCTCTTCTCGATTATAATGTCTCCCATAAAGATATTACAAGCGCAAGTAAATTGGAACTAAATACAATATTCGATAAACACAGACGCATCAATTCAATTATTAAAAAATAAAAAAAGGATTAGGGAAGAGTGGAGAAACTGCAAACTTAAGAGAAAAATGAAATAATTTTTTACCTCAGTATTTTAATTTTAAATGGTTTATGCGTTCTATGGTCACGTGTTATGCGTGATATTAAGCACATATCGAATTATTCACTGAATGCGAGAATGGGAACTTATCACTATTCTTATATATACACTGCAATCAAATATTATTCGCGTTTATCTTGTGTTTGTAATTAAAAATAAATTACGTGTTAAAAAAATGTTTACTGAAAAACACCGATGCTCTTTAGATATGGAAACACTGGGGCGATTTTATTACATATTGTTAATAATTCATCAATTAAAAAATCATAAGAAGTAGAGAAACTGCAATTCGCCATTGAATACTCGGATCTTGCAGTCATTCAGAAAAACATCAATGGTTTTCAATGAGCATATTTTATTTTTAGTGCTTCGATGCTCTCTCTGATATGTCGAGTTGCCGTCGTTCGCCCAGAAATGATAGGGTCACGATCGTTACGCAAATCTTCTTACGCGAGGAAACAAGACGCGACGAAGGCGGTAAGAAATAAATCACTACTGATGGAACGCAAAAATAATGATTCTCGTGGGCGTGAGATAATTGGCGCAAGGAGCTTGCGCGTCCTACAGAGACAAGGATAGGAGAGATGCCCTGCGAGATCAAAGGACCTTCACCTTCATCCGGCTCCCGGCGTTCGCCCCGATATCCTGGGAGCTGATGGAAGAGAAGGGGAGAGGAAGCTCCTTTTTATCGTTCCTTCCGCGGAGAGGAATCGCAATCGACGCCGACGCACGAAATCGATCCGATGATTAATTTTCAATCGCGGCTTAATTACGCCGGGCGGCTAAGCCCGATTGAAGAGGCGTCCCCGGATAGTGAAAGGGCGGTCTGTGTGGTGCAAAAAAAAAGAAAAAAGAGAAAAAAAGGAGATCACGTAAAGATAGAGAGAGAAAGAGAGAGGAGAGGAAAAGAGAAAATGAGAGAGATAGAGACAGCGTCCCAGTCGTCCCTACAGCCAACGAATAAAAGGCTCTTCGTTCTCTCTAGAAGAGGATTGTGTCCAAGGATGAGGATACGCTGGTGCGGGGATGAAAGGGTGGCCGCTCGAAGAGCGGGGGTGGCGAGGATCGACGCAGGACACGATTGCCAGGAACACGTGATTAGATGGCCCTCCTTCCACGCGATTCTCCAGATTGGACACCCTCGTCGTTGGGAGACGTAAAAAAATGCAATCGGCTCTTACCGTAATGAAAAAGTCCCGACCCCGGGTAATACGGTACTGGTGGCAGTACGTGTGCATGCGTGTGCGCGCGCGCGCGCGCGTGTGTGTGTACATATATGTATATGCACGAACGCTCACGATTACACGAACATCCTGCGCGTATTTATGGATGCACAAGAGCATGGCTGCTGGATCGCAGCAGCAATTGCAGCTGTCGCGTTGGGAATGATGGCGCATTTACTATGCCTAGAAATCTAATTTTTATGAACGAAGGTAAAACTTTTCTTTATTACACCAAAAGAATTTTACTGAAGTATTTAAAAATTTAATTATACACGGAGTGAATTTTTTCTTAGAGTTTATCCTGAAAAAATATGATAGTCGTGGGACAACATTATATTTCGAAGAATTTTAATGTAAATCTCTCTCATCCATTAATAAAACTACAATAAAGTATAAAATAAGTTTGATTAATTTTATTGAAATGCATGGTAAAAATTTTTTAAATATTGTATTGTACCACAACTATCATATTTTCAGGGTAAATTTTAAAAGAAAATTCTCTCCGTGTAGATACACACACAGATCAGAAAATTATTTTGTTGTACCATTAAAATAATTATGTAGAACGTTTAAATGACAGTATTCGTTAATGTTTAAACGTTCTACATAATATTTTTTAATAATTATGATGGTCTGACAAAATTATTTTCAGATCTGTATCCAATTAAATTTTCAAATACTTCAGGAAAATCGTTCTTTTCATGTATATTATAAAAGATGTCAAATAAAAGAAATAAATATGTAAACTACGTATTGCTTATGTGTATAAAATTGTTTTTACAATACATCATATTTAAAATTTTTCTTTATTATATTATGTCAAAAATAATCGAAATAAGTATATAAACTACGCGTGTGAATAATGGCTATAGTTTTACACTACTATCATAATTATTTTTGCATGAAGTTATTTTTTACAAATTTGACATAATGGATTTGATCTTTAATAATTTGATCTCTTATTTTGTTTACATAGGTATATCTAAAAATAACTTGTCAAATATATATATATATGAAAAGAATGAAGTTAGAAAACATTTCACATTATTATATTGTGTACCAAGAGGATAAGAGGCAGGAACGAGCGTGTTAGATTTTAGATGAGGGACGAAACTGTCGTAAGGTCGAGTTTAAGAGGCCGTAGGACAAGATACAACATCATCGGGAGAGCAAGAACCCCGTTACTCCCGTGATTCATCGGTCTTTTTACGCTGGGTGGCCAGAATAATTCACCCTAATGCCCCACCTAACTGCCTCCGACCCTCGTTGCTCGATTGTTTATTGCCAAAAAGCATCTCTTTAATATATATCATTCTACCTCTAAAGAGGATCTCGTCTCCTTCGGAGGAAAAAGGGGGCGAGCGAGAAAAAAGAAATTCTAGCCTGGACCCGACGAAAGATTTACCTTCGCAAGACTTCAATTTCTTCTCCAACGAGTTCTCGAGAGTGAAAAACGGAACAAATAAAGGAAAACACAGGAAGTAAAACGCTATTGCAAAAACTCACAAGTATTGCTTCTATCGATGCAAATTTAAATGTATACTAATTCATTTACAAAATATTAGTAATTTTTTAAAATTAGTTTCGTAAAGATTGGAATAACTAAGCACACTTTGTACGTTGATTTTGTTATGATCGTGCAGAGAATTCGTTAAAATTATTAACTCCGAGCGTTCTGCAGCAAACAGCATTGTACGTACAACTCGTATACTTTCGCTCAACCGTGACTAATTTGCACGACTCTTTTTCAATTACCGATTCGTGACGAATTTGCATCCGTCTCCATTAATATATCCACTGAATATCGATTCACGCATTTCGCTATCATCAAAATACCTCCAAATATAGCTTCCTCTTTTTCGTCGATGGTCGCCGTATATCAAAATGAATCAGAGGTAGAAGGGAAGGGTGAAGGCCTGACAAAGGAGAAACAGAGAGAGAAGCGAGAGGCGAGAGGTGAGAGGCGAGAGAGAGAGAGAGAGAGAGAGAGAGAGAGAGAGAGAGAGGAGGTAGAACTGTCGAATTGACGTACGATACGAGGTGTATTAATTAGCGGCGGGAGAAAATTGCGACTGAGCATAGCCTCCGGGATTGAAATCGTTATCGAGGGGGTTTACCTCACGATTTTGATTTAGCCCCAGCCTTCCACGTCAATTCTAATTGCGTTTGACAGTAATTTGGCAAGGGAGATAGGGCTGATTGACGGCTAAGCCGAGCGGCCACGTTCGGCCTCGCCCCGTGTTCCTCTTACGTTCTCTCCCTCTTCTTTTTTACCGATCTAACAATAACACTTCTCGTGCGTGCACGTATACGATTGTGTGGGTTCTTGTACGTATGCTATATTAAGGACAATTTGAAACATACATATTCGATATACAACCGCAGCCAATTAAAATAATGCCGATGTTAATTAAGCCGCCATGCTGATCACATCATGTGACATGCTCTAAATATATCATCGCTCCGAATGTCATTATGAAAATGCGAATGTTGAAAATCGATCGTAATCCGATTCCGGATACATCGCGGAAAAATGAATCCTGAACGCTAAACTGTTTAACCCTAAAACGTTATTTGTAAATTTTACGTACAAATGAAGTACTTATTGAACTGCGCTTTCAGTGGTTATTAGAAATAAAAGGATAAAGACAAATAAAAATTCTGTCCTTTACTTTTAAGATTGAAAATTAAGCCACTTTTTTTCAAGACTGGCTTAATTTTCACTCTTTAAGATGAGATTTCACTCCAATTTTAGAAAGTATTAATAGTAATACTGTATCACTTCTAGATTTAATTGATTGTTATTTGTAAAAAAGTAAAAAAAAATTAATATCCAAAGATTAAGTAAAACAATAAGAGTCTATTCAATATATTAATCAAATTTACATTATTGTATCAAATAATAAACTGATGAATTTATCATTCTTCTCTCTTGACGTTTTGTCTCATCAGAGATTTAAGAGTACGCAAAGTACGCGACAATTAGTATCCTCGGAAAAGATAGTAGTTATATGGATGACAAGTGCGCAATTTCAAATTGGAGCAGCAGAAATTGCGAGGTGCTAGCCGATCTCCGCGACGAGACAGTATTAGCACACGCGAATTAATTAAGCCATTACCCGGTGCTGATGCACGCCTGTTAATCATCAGTCACTAATTATGCTAAGCAGCCGAGGTGCAGTAGGGACGTATGGTATGCAGGTGAACGCAGTGTATTACAAGGCCGCAGCACGTGCTGCATCATCGATCCACAAGCGAGAATGCAAGTACGATGCGCTTTGCTGTACCTAACGTCGTGCGACTTTGCGTATGTGATCGCCAATCTCTTTGGCCGTAGATCTTCATACCATAATTTTTCCGAAATAAAGAAGCTCTCTTGCTTGTTATTTTATGACATTCTTTAAATTATTCTTTTATTATTTTATTATTCATTAATATTATCTCTCAATATATCGTGATATCATTTGTTCATATCTGTGAATAGTAATTTATAAAAACCAAATAATAATTTAATCTTATTTATTTAATGAAAAACATACAAAATTCACGCAATATTTTCTCACGATATAATTTTCTCATTTTTTTCATCGTTTATAGAACAAGTCAACCGAAATTTCATGGACGTTCAATGACCCGACTTTAAGTTGGATACCCTCGATACTGCCAAGGGTGGTGGCTAAAACAAAGGGCTGGTCTCGAGTTGGTCGATAGTCCACAGCCGCCAATCAGGCAAGACCTCGCCGGCAACCCTCGTCCTTGCGATCCTCCGCAACGGCAAGGGTGGGTTAGATTCCGGAGAGGGTTCGCCCGTCCATGTAGGAGACAGATTCTCCGAGATCGAGAATTCAGGAGAACACCCACGACTCACCAGTCGTCTCCACGGTGACGACTACTGGATGGAAAAGACGGGCCAATATCTTCTCTTCTTATATTTACCGAGTGTTCGCCTTTGTCGGGAAGATCGCGAGTGGCCCACTCGGTTCTATCGAACGATAAACCGAGAACACGGAAGATGTACGCCGACTTTATCATAAAATGAAATGTATAACGCCAGTTTCATGTAAACGCATCCTACACTGTTAAATTCATAATATCAAATTATATTCAATTTATTATTTTTTTATCATTTTTATATATCGTTAATATGTCGTTAACTAAAACATTAAAGTTAAACAATTTAACTAACAAAAATGTATTAAATTTGACTTAATTTGACGTACGTTAATATGTGTGGACGTTGTTTTTATACTCTGAAATTAACTACAAAAATGGAGATTGATTTACATTGTGACATGGAAATTAGAAATAACAAAATGTTATTTAACTTAAAGGATTGGATTATCATTGTTTCTTTGATATCTAATAGTATAATATCTCTATAAAAAAATACTCTGAAAACTAAAAAATTCTTACATTCTTAAGTCTGTCTTAAAAAGGTATAAAATATTGTAAATAACTATTTCTGTAACATCTGATAATGTAACAGAGAGTCATCGATGTGGTATTACATTTTCATTGATATTTCAATAAGAATAACAATATGAGAATTATAAGACAATATATAGATATATAAATATATAAAATTATCTGTCTTTATGAATGTGTTAAAAATTAATGTAAAAAGAAACAAAAAATATTAATAGAAAATTATAAATCTTCATTTAAAATCTGCTGATGTCCTTTATCATGCCACTTCATCGCAGAATATTCGTTCAGATCTTAAAATTACACGCGAGTTTCCGGAGCAGCCATACTCTGATCTTTACGGTGACGACGTTGGCAGAGAAGACGAGCCAAGATCCGCCCTTCCTTCGTCGACCCTCGTCGCTCGCATCAGAAAATTAAACGCGGTCGGCCATTCTTTATCCGGAACATGGCGGATCTCTATCGAGAAGCTGTAATCTCTTCGAAGAGGTATACCGATTCGCGAATTTATTTTAGCATCTGATGACGTCTTCCCCTAATTCTCTTTCATTCGATAATCTCAAATCTCGGTGAGATCGTAACACTATCCGCCCGACTGTAATTAGAGAAGTTAAGAGGCGAACATAGTTAACTTATCTCGGAGCATAATCCTTCACACTTCTTGTTCATAGCTTCGATCATAACGTTTCACTATATTTCTACCTGAGCCTCTATTCTGTAATTCTTAACGACATAGCAGCCGATGTCGTTACATTGTCGTTTTATACATGATAAAAAAACGCAATGTATAAGTATAACGATACTGACACTTAAGAGTTATAGAAAGGAGTCTATTAAGCCTCAATCTTCATTTATCACGATTTTTGAGTTACGATATCGTCATACAACAATCGTGAAACATAGTTCAATTTGCAGCAGCTACGTACTTATTGTAATAGAATCATCGATGGTCATTTGTCTCAACGTATCTGGTTTATTCAACACTTATTTTTATTATACATCCTTACGCGTAAGGTCTACATAAAAACTTATTAAAACGAGCTTAATCATATGTTCATAACTGGTTCTGGGCTGGGGTAGCTCCGCGCGGCAGCGTCTCGATGCACAGTGCGCACAGTGGCTCGGCTCTAGAAAAATAAACAGATCGTTTTTATCAAATCTGTTTACAGTCTCCTAAAATTATTATTTTATAATAACGACAAATATAAATTAGGCTCTGAAAATTCAAATTTAATATACAATTTAATATACAATTCAAGTAAGTGTAATTTAGTCTAGGAAGTAAAATATTATAGTTACTTTCAAATGATTAAAAAGATAAGTAGAGTTAACATTAAATTACATTCAGAGAAAAACATAATGGTACTAGCTATTAAGGTAACAAGCTTTATACGTAGAATTAATGTACATAGTTAGATAAATTAATTTACATAATTGAATAAACTATTTTATAATTATTATATTTTTAATCCCATATATGTACATTTGTCGTCATTACAGCAAACAGTATTATTAGACATACATTTTGACGCAGCTTAAGAATAGACTTGAAGGCATTTCAGACCATATATCAACACGTGAATGTTAATTAAACAATCAAAGCGATCTCGCGGATAGAAAAAAAATAATTTAAATTCAAAAGCACTCCTTGTGATCGTAGTATGACACCTTTCAATTTCAACAATTGTCGTAAAATAACATCAGTTGTCGCAGTCACAAGACACTGATGTATTTATCACGCCGATAAAATTCAATGGCACACTTGTTACGCCGATGAGAGTTGTTTAAAGTTGGGGAAAAAAGGATAACGAGCCGCTTTTGTAAATGACGAACAAAAACCGAATGTATAAATGGCCGTCGACGAGTTGCCGCGTTGATGAAGAGGGTGGCATCGTCGACGAAGTGGTAATATAAACTTACTGATTGCAATTGCGGTCTTTTGAGAATTTATATATATGTAAAAAAAAAAACACAACAACAACGAGCCACTGTTTTCGCAAATCGATGATCGTTTGTCACGGGGGCGTCGAGGCGAAGCGTTCGCGAGCTTTTTTATTAACCCCCGCGTGTCCCACGAGCTTTCATCTTCTCTATCCGCATTTCGCGTTCATGTGCATGCGCCACGTGTACATCACACTGTTAATAATAATGAATAATTATCTCGATATCCGATCTGTTCTTCTTTGTAAGTGCCTTTCGCTTTTGTAAAAAGTGCGCACAATTGATCACAAGCTACGGAAAACTTATAATAAATCTCAGAATCGACTTAATATTTTGATCCAAATATAATTAATCCTTAGTACGATGGATTCTTGCGCATTTTTTTAGAAGTACTAGGAGCATCTGGCTAAATAATGATCTCTTTACTTTTCTTTCTTTTTAATACACAACTTTACAAATTCTTTCTAAGGATGTTAAAATATATGTAAGAATCATTTAATAATTTTTGTTTATTTGTAAAAGTAATGAAAATTAACGCAAACACGAACAACACATTGTGTGTACTAGGGTTAGTATTATACGGAATAGTAATTCGTATAAAATTCTATTAACACAATATTCTTATCCTTAATGTATTTAATTATATTACAAATTACGTAATAAATTCAATAACTTTTTTATTATTTTTTTCGTTCTAATGCCAATTGTCCCCATAAAATAAGCGTGATACTAATTTTTGTTTATGGCGGAAAACGTTTCAATATATTCAAGTTCCAAGTCTGCATTCTTTAAAATAGGAATCATAGACGTTTCAAAATGGACACGATTGCGAGAGACGATTCGAGAGAGGTACTCGAGGCGGATAAATTTTTATCGGCACTCGTTCCGACGTGCCGAGCTTATTAAGCCGTCCGTCCGTTCGTTCGTTCAACCTCACAATGGTCGTCGAAAGGATGGAAAGCCATGAGCGAAGGTATGGAAGATTCGCAATTCGTACCCAATCCTCTCTTTCAGTGTAATTATTTTTACGCGAGTCGAGAGCTCCTGCCGATGACAGCCACGACTGCTGGAGGAGGCGGAGGTGGAGACGAGACGAGACGAAACGAGACGAGATGCGACGCGACGCGACGGCGACATCGCGTGTGTCGGTCCGGCGGAGAGGTGACATTGGTTTCACCGAGGAGAGACGCGAGACGACAGGTGGAGACCTGGTTCGGATCGTTCCTGCACACCCGCTCGCGCGAGTTGCAGCTCTCGCGGGCGGAGGACAGAAGCGGAAAACGCGAAGGATGGGAAAAGGTAGGCGAACTGGCGCGTGACGGGCGGGGGTGGGACGAAGATCAGTGTCATTGGCAGCATCTCGGCGAGCTGGAAACCGACAAGCGGAAACTGACACGTGACTGGAACACCTGGCGAGTCGATAGAAACTGTATACCGTCGGTACGCAAGCGCTGACTTGGGTCTTTCGAAAAGCAAAAACCTAGTGTGAAAATCCAAAAATCTACCTCGTTTGGTATTGCTGGGAACGTTTGTAGTTTCTTTCTTTCTTCGTGAAGAATGAAAACCGCTTTCCTGTTTTTACGGAAAAAATGATTACGTTGGAAACAGCAGTGTGTCATATTTTTTAATTTTTTCGTGAACTTTTTATGATTCTTGAATGAAACACAAATCGTTGAAAATCACAAATCGCTGAAAGTAAACTTTACGTGACACATGAAAATTTATTTCATGTATGCATAACAAGAATAGGAAATTTCATGTTTTAGGAAGAGTACAAATTGTACGAGAGTAATGGCTTTCTTGAAGAAAGTAAGTAAGATGAAAGCGAGTCAATCGGCGAAAATTATCTGCTTCATTCTCCGCTGAATTCACATTTACTACTTAATTATATTTTTTATTAAAAAAAAAGAGAAATTAGTCTAAATAAAATTATTGGATTTCAAAGAAGACGAAGTATGTGAGGTTACGAAAATAAGTTTACAAAGATACCAATGCCTCACAGTTCAATTCTCCTCGCGAAGAAAATTGATGACATCATCATTTCGTTCCAGCAACGTTGGCAAAACGGTTCCAAACTCTCGCCTAATGTAATAAGCAAATATCCCGAATAATAACGAGGTACGTCGCGAGCAATCTTATGACAGTATAATCTTCCACATTACGTACAGCTTAATCCGATCCTGGACGAAGAGAATCAGCGTGGATGATTCAGGGGGAGGCGAAGGAGGTGACGGGGAGGTAGCAGAGGATGACTCTGCGAGAACGGACGCGCGGCCAGCCAGAGCGCTCTGGCCGTTCTCTGGTTCAATTTCTGGCGTCAATTAAAAAGTGATGCGGACCGAGGAAAATCAGGAATTAACGAAGCAGACCCCAGCCGTTCCCGCCACGTTTCGCCGACGCTCGTTCCCATTCTCACAGCGAATCGTCCTTAATCGGCTGTCATTGAGGAATCTTAGCAAGATCCAATCGGGAGATCCGATTTTAGCGAAACGTCCACGAAGGCAGAAGGGAATGAGTCCCCGTGCGTGAAAGAAGGAATGGCGAACCGAAAGAGAGAAGCATCGTCTTCATCATTCCTCTTTCGAGATGATGGAAAAAACGACGTGGTGGAAACAAATTCTTTCAAACTTTATTTCAGGTAATTTTCTCGGTTATTTTCGAGATTAGCATTTATCTACCACTAGAAGAGAACGACAAGATAAAATATGTCGAATCTCAACATGCTGGCGAACGTAGGAAAACAGATTTCCTGTTAATTATATATGGACCATGTGTCTTTTTTAATTTTTTTTAAAACCCATGACCGATGTCATTTCTAACGAAACTGACCCTTGATCTTTCCCTCTATAACCTTCTTTCTTCTGCGTTGCAGCGAAACGGCTAACCGCGATTCGGATTCGAGAAAGGAGGCTTCGCCTCGTCTCGAACTAGCACCCAGCTGAAGTTCGTTACACAGCGTGACTCGGCAAAGACGATTTCTTGGACGATCTACCTCGCCTTGCGTCTTCGATACTCTTTTGCGCGCGCGCGAGCGAGCGGACCTTCTTCCACCGTTTGAAGGAAGCTGTCGCGAGCTACCCATCATTAGTGCTGTAATTACCGAATTCGCAGTCGCGCGATCATATTTAATTGCTCGATCGCGATATTATTTATCGATCGAGAATCCATATCACAATACTCGTGCCTTTCACGCGCGACAAAAATTAATCGTTCCGATTAAAAATCTAATTGACTGTAATTGAAGTTGAATTCTACAAGAATCGATCAAACTTAAATTATCGTTAATAACACGGAAAAAACGGTTGAAGTATCTAAAAATTCAGCTAAATACAGATCTGAAAATAAATTCATTGGACTTTCAAAATAATTATGTTTAATTATATTGTATTAGGCCGCTCAAATTAGCTAGATTGTCAAACTTTTTTACGGCATTCTTCATCATATTTTAATTTCTTACATAATTATTTCGATAATTCTTCAAAATGATTTTCATATATGTATAAATTTTTAGATACTTCAGCAAAATCTTTCCATACAATAATGCAATAAATAGGTCTGTTTTCTAGTGCAGTCTAGTACAGGAATAAAAAACAGACCTATCACACACATGTAGAAATTGTGGCGATTCATTAATTCCTGCAATTTTATTTATTTACGCGGAAATAAACTTTCTCCAAATCATGCTATAACATTTCTCAATCTTAATCCTCGCCAAAACACGGAGTAACGCTCGTTGCAACTGGATTCAAGAAGGGTTAGTAGTCACGAATTCTGTTGCGCCTGTTGCAGAATTTGCCATTATCCACCCGCCGTTTCGCCAATGTTGACTACGAAACTCCGTAACAGCGTGTTGCAATCGTGAAAGGCGCAGAGCTTTGCGATGACTGTTGCAATTTACCCTCTCGACTAGCCCCGCCTACGCCGGCAACAACGTTCTCGTGAATTAACGGCTAGCCGTACAGTGTGAAAGTAAATCGTCGAGAGCATATCAACTGGCTGATTGAGAATACGTCCATCCTACCCAGTACCCTACGATATTGGGATAAAAAACGGCGACACGTCCCGTATGTGTGCGAGAAAATCGGGCGAATAAGGATCAGAAAAGGGCAAAGTAAGAGAGCAAGGGCCTTTCGCGTGGAAGGAATGGCGACGTCGCACGGCTAATTACCTGAAATAACCCATTAGTCCTGTATCCACCGGGAATTACAAGGCAACTGCTGAGACAGAGAGGGCGCGTCGTCTTTGACGTGTTAATCTCGCCCGAAGGACCGCGCGTACCTTCCACGGCTGCCTCCTTACCCTTATATTCTCTCCTGTTTCCATGAATCAGCACTATTGCGCACCTGAGAAAAATCGCCGGCACGGAACGAGCTGCGATGCAGATCCGCCGAATCGATTATCGGCGTAATAAGTCGTGCCATTTGGGCAGGTCCTAGAGCGATTCGCGCTGCGAAAACTCGCAGCATGCGATAGACGCTCATAATATTTATTAAAAGCTTTATAAATATTCGAATCATCAAACGTACACAACGAATCATAAATTTTTAACTTCAATGTAACATTTTCTTACAACTTTACAAAGCAATTAACAAAAGTTGACGCTTAATATATATATTTTAACCTTTTTTCCCTTTTTTCTTTCTTATGTTAAACTACTTCCATTATCATTTCACTCAACGATTTTATTTCAGGGACTTATATCAAGGTTATTTTGAGCAGAGATAATTTTCGTCGTGTTTTTCAACAGAAAAGAAGTCCTGCGGAAGAACCGATCGACAGTGCCTTCGGATAACTGCTTGGTAGAGCTTCGAAGGTTGGGGGCTGCGAAGTGAGAGGAGCAATCACGAACGATTTCATAGCTGTCACCCTCGATGGAGGACTTCGGGTTCCATTTCGAGGTTCCCGGGCTGGGGAGATCCGTGGAATGACGGGGCGCATTCCCCTCTTCGCCTGGGAGGAAGCTTTCCCTCTTGAAAAAATTCGGGATACCCGTCGGAGCGGCACGTACCTCGCGCGAACCCATCGACCGGAGGCCGTCCACCTGACGTTTCAATTTTTAATCGCCTGCACGATACTACATTGCGCTTCAATATGCACGCAAGAACGGTTAGCGATTTGGGATTGGAAAGCGAATCAAATTTTGATTGAAAATTGAAATATTTTATATCAAATCATCTCGAAATGTATCTTCCTGAAATGTCGCGAAGAATTAAATGATTATTTTTGTGCTATTAATAAATGTTTCATAACATTTTTTTTTTACTTTTTCATTCAAGCCGAGTAATAGAATACAGTCTTGGCTATAAATATAAAGTACCTTCAATTTATTTCATGTTCTTGGAAAAAGCGATAATAAAATTCAAAGGAAAATAACAAAATATCAAAATTGTTATAAAAATAAATATCATTTTTCAATAAAACTGTTTTTAAATTTCGTTAGATACAAAACAACTTTTGGAGATATATTTTTGGTCAAGATTGTAGAAGCAACTAAAAATATAAAATGGCTTTTCTTCACGTTAGTACATTGTTGACTATCAATTAACGTACGACGTTATGGGTGTCACGGGAGATCTTAGAGTATCTTGGAGGATCAGCTCGAAATCGGTTAGTTCCACGTACTTTCCCGACTACTGCGCTCCGCCTATCCAATTTGCTTCGTGGACGTTGCTTAAAGAACGACTCATTCTCGCCGTGCGTACGAGCGATGTCGAAATGAGAGCGTTGGAGGTATTCTCGAGAGAGGCGTAAAAGCTCGAGTTTACTCGTTTGAGCGCGACGAAAGGCTCGTTCTTGCGAGCGGCGGGACTGATGGCGCGAAGAATTTTTTCGCCGTACGATTTTTTTTTCTCCTCATTGACTTATTTTTGTAATTAAAGCGACTGCTATGGCGGAACGATCGGTGACAAGGTGCGGCCGATCGCGAGGGTCAAGCTGTTCGATTTTGGCGATCCGGAGAGCGAATCGATCGATCGATCGGCAGACTATCGAAGCCGCCAATCGCCTAGTTTGCCTGAGCGGAACAAACTCACCGTGCAGATCGGCCTGTCAAGTGAAACTGGGGCAAAACATTCGCGTCCCGATTTAATCCGCCAGCCGCGAGGAATCGAGTCGGGATCGGTCACGGCGTGAGAGCTTTCTCGGCTCGTTGCAAAGATCGATAGGATGGATCGATTAAGCGGCCGATAAAGATCGCGTTTGTCGTAGAGATCGCGAGTCGGTGCAACGCGCGCGCAAAGTACGCGCAAAAAACGATCCTTGGTGTTTTGCGATACTTTCATGGACAAACCACCACCGATCGAGTTCCAGAGTCGATTTGCCGTTCGCGTGGGTACTCACGTGAAAAGCGACTTTCTACGTTAACGGACGAATGAAAAAAAAATCAACACTGTCACGCCCTAGATCGTCGTTTAAACGGTTGACTCGGTCGTTACCGAGTTTATTAAAATTCGAGCAGTTTGCGGCTTGACGGACTCGTTAGCAAAACGTTATAAATGAAAAAATCAGAAGAAAACGAAATTCTTTCAATTAATCATCTGATCTCGAGATTGTTCATAAAGAATGCAACATTTATGTAAATTTTTGTATTTCAGAGCTGAGCTTTTACAACAAATAATTTAAATAAAATCAAATTAATATCTTTTTGTCTCCCCTTCTAGTGGTCTGGTCTATGACATACGAAAGAACAGTTTTGCTGAAGTATCTAAAAATTTAGCTAGATACAGATCAGAAAATGATTTTGTTGGACTATCAAAATAATTATATTATGTAGGACATCAAATTGATTTATTTTCAGATCTGTATTTAGTTAAATTTTTAGATATTTTAATAAAACGTTCTTTTCGTGTAAGCACAGAAAGAAAATCGAGACAATTACAAATACGTAAGACGACGTTATTAATACAAATCGAATTCAAATTTCTCGTAGAACGCGTTCCCAATCTCGCGTGAACCTCGCGAAGAACACCTAGTAGGAACACCTTTCGCGCGCTAGCAGAATCAATCTCGAGTGTCTAGTAAGTTTCACGCCTTGCTCGATTCTCTTTCGCTTGATCTAATCTTCTCAAGATTGAAGGAAGACTCACCGTAGCGCGCGAAACAATCAAGGAGCCTGATCCTTCGGTGGTGGAATGGTTCGACATTGTCGCGGCGAGAGTCGTTCACGTCGGCCAGGATTCCTGCACGCGTACGTTGCCCGTCGCGTTCCAATCCCTGCAACACACAAGACGTGCGTCTGAGAGCGAGCGGTCGGGTCCTTTTTCGGCCGTGGCTAAGGTAAAAGACCGTTTCCGTTCTGGCGAATTAGCCGCCGTTTCCATCGCGGGAAACATGTCAAATTGATACCAACGAGCTATACTTAACTGCTATGGCCAAAAGAAGTCGTGTATCCGATAGAATCTTATAAAAGAGGAGCAAGTTTAATAAAAAAAGAAAATTCTTAGGCCCTGGTAGAAATGTAAGCAATTTTCCTAAATCCTATCCAGTTACTATTTAATATTACTGTATTCTCATTAATTGTGCCAATACTGACAATGAGTAGGAAATGGACAAGAACTTGATAGTTTTATTCTGTCCATTTCATGAGCAGTTGGTTTGCTTATTAATCAATTTAATATTCTCTCTCTCTCTCATTATTTGTTGTGTTTCTATTCAGAATAAATGGATTCAGATTTTTACGCAACTTTTGTATGCAGTAATTGCAAACAAGGCGTTACATCCTGATTGGAATCCTAAGTAGTTTTCCTTCTCAGTTACTAAAAGTTGGTATAATTTTAGTAACTGCTTAAAAAATACATGAAATTTTTTCTATCAGGGGATATAAGAATTCTTAGGCGTAAAGCTAAAATATCAGTAGATACGTTAAAATATCAGTAAGTACGCTAAGATATCAGTAGATACGCTAAAATATCATAAAAGAAAGAAAAGTAATAAGAAAAGTTTTAGATCAAAAATTTATTTCTCAAATCCTACGCTGAGACATATCTTCTTAATGATACAGTTAGATGAATAATATATGCAGGGTTGAGAAGTAACGCGTTACTTATAACGCCGTTTTCGTTACTTTTTTCAGTAACAATCGTTACTTTTTTCTATCTGTAACGGTAACGATAATGTCGTTACATTTTTACAGTAACGGTAAGGAATTTAGCCATTACTTTTACCGTTACTTTAGTTTCCTATTATTTTCTTATTTTATAATTTATTCTTAATTTCTTAAAAAATATTTTGTACTTAATATCTTATACTTTGTTCTAATAGACACTGCCAACATTGAAAATATTAATATAATTCACATTACATATATATACTGTAAATTTTTGATACGGGCAATAAATATTGAAATACACATAATAGCAACCCTGGTGGAAATGAATCGCTGAAAATCGCTGAAATCTCTATCAATTGACTCATTTCATTATGAATTATACTGAAATAGATTTATTGAGATAAAGTTTTCACCGATTTATTTTCACCAGGGTACATTAAAAACAATGTTTAATCTATTATCTGTTTAATTTAAATTCTTTTAAAAATGAGTACATTAAAATAACAATATTAAGTAAAATAAAGAATTAATAAAATTGTAGATAAGTTTAATATAGAGAAAAACTTGCTCTATATATACAAACTAGTTAGTAGAAAGTTTCAAGTTTGAATATATATATATATTTATTTCACATTTAATATTAAATTAATTATCAGCTAATGTAATTTTAAAATCTAATAACTTACTTTAGCATTATAAAAAAAAGTAATGAAAAAGTAACAAATCGTTACTTTTCAAGTAACAGTAACGGTAACGGTAACGCTTTACCATTACTTAAAAGATAATTGTTTTGAGAGGCGAATACCCTGATCTCTGCTTTAGTTATACAAATTCTCCGCTTCAAAAATACAAATTCTCTGTTTTAAAACACAAATCCTCTACTTTAAAAACCAAAATTCTATACTTTAAGAACACAACAATTATAAAGGGTGGACCAAATGAGTCTATAATGGGAAATATCTCGAAATAGAGGCATAATACAAAAAAATACTTCAGACAAAAGTTGCAGGGGGCAAAGGGGGACACGCAATGGTATCATTGACTTTGACCTTGAACTCGATTTTCAAGGTTATTTGAAGGTCATGATCATTTTTTTAAATGGAATTGCTTT
>NW_017256633.1:1157534-1177111 GCF_001594055.1 Mycetomoellerius zeteki | reverse complement strand
AAGCAACTATGTGTTTTCTTTCCACTAATTGATTCATCTCATTATTCTGTTCATAAAAGTATTAAAGTATGGTTATCAAAAAATTAATAGTTTACGAATTATTTAATATTTTATGTCAATATGTGCCACAATGAAATATAAAATATCTCGTAAACTATTGGTTTTTTGATATCGCTACCTTTATATGCAGAATAATTACTGCATATACTGCATATACTGCATATACTTTTATATGCAGAATAATTAGAGGAATCATATTATGTAAAAAAATTCATATAATTCCATTTAAAAAAATGATCATGACCTTCAAATAACCATGAAAATCGAGTTCAAGGTCAAAGTCAATGATACCATTGCGTGTCCCCCTTTGCCCCCTGCAACTTTTGTCTGAAGTATTTTTTTGTATTATGCCTCTATTTCGAGATATTTCCCATTATAGACTCATTTGGTCCACCCTGTATATAAAAGAATTTATGAAATAAATGATAACAGGAGTCCCGGCTAATTGAGACATTCTATAGGTAATGAATCACCGGTGGAATCCACGCTGGACTTTCGTTCATATCCATTTGATATTTCAGCTATAAAAAGAAATGTAGTTATGAAATAATTTTTATATCATATATAAATACATAATTATGATACATGATGTAATATTGGTATCTTAGACCTTTATAATAATATTAATTTTTGTTTAATTTAAAATGTGAAAAGAATCATAAGAATAAAATTCAAATATAAAAAAAGAAAGAATAATTTTTATAATTTTTAACCATTATGAAATACGTGTTAAATAACATATATTTCATAATGGTTAAAATAATAAATGCAAACAAAAACATCATAGATCACCGATGCAGCGCGCAGCGTGATCAAATCATTTAAAATTGGCCTGGCACGAAATGTTCCGTGCTGAGATAAGACCATATATGTATACATAGGGTGTTAGTCAAGTATGTTGCTATATTCAACAGAGCGATTCTTTAGTTTATTTCAAGTAAAAAAGTCCATATAAATATGTGTCCTAAACGGCTTAGTTTCCGAAATAAAAAAAATTTAAACGTGTAGTAATAATCTGTTTATTTGAAAGAAATACAGCTTGAACTAGTCAAAAACAGAAAAACAACAACACAGGCTTCAGTTCTTCTGATGAAATAAAAATTAGATGAATTGTTGAAAATCCTGTATATATAACCAGATATATATATATGAACTACTATTGGCGATACACTATAAATATCTTCAACGTCTTTTCAAGCTTGTGTATGACGCATCTTCTTATCGTAAAAGTCGTTTAGCCTCTTAATAAATTAATACTACGATCTTTAATAGTAACGTTTTATTTAATTACGTTATGATGAATAGATCGTATTTTAACAGCCATTATGAAATAATTATAGGCTGCTAAGTGATTCCGTAGCACTGTAAACACAACAAATATATGAGTTTATCACGTTTTTGTTCCGCTTCGATAACTGTCGATGAATAATTCATCTTCTTTCTTCTGTCAAGAAGATTTTCTTTCGCTAAGTTCAACAATATTACGTCGTTATTATCAGCCGATATAAGCCTCGGGCGCATTAAGGTGAATCGCGACGTCTTAAGCGGGTACATCGCGTGTTCGTGTCGGGGATGTGTCTACACTCGCGTTGCGTGTGCGCGGGACTAATTCGCGAGTTAATTTTATGCAGCGCGACATGCGAGAAGTCGGAGCGAAGTAACGCAACGCGACGCGACGACGGCATGGCTTATCGCCGTCGTAACCGCCTGCGACGTACAATTGCCGCGTTTCCTCCTCGAAAGCGTCTCACGCGCGCATTTCTATCATTCCGAGGTGTGAAAATGACGGATAGCCGTAACAAGGCGGGGCGAGACAGAGGTAACGCATTGTACGCCTCGACGAACGCGTTTTACACATCTATTAAGTCGCGCTATTAATGAGGTAATTAAATAATCATGAAGAATACACGGTTAAGCTGAGAAAATTTATGGTTGAAAATGGATAAACTAGAAAATTCTAATCAATCAGAATTCTGATTATCTCAACTAAAATTATTATAGATTCAAGATGATACAGTTAAATTTTTAACCAGAATTCCTTAGAAGATGAAGTAGTATCTTCTAAGGAATTCAAAATTTTCTGATTTTCAACCAGAATTCCAATTAACCAAACTCTTTTTCCAGTATATGATTCGTGTTGCTTTCCTTTGACCGTCGCACATCTTTCAGTTATCTATTATTATAATAAATTGTTATAATGGTCAATATAATTAAGCAAAGAAAGCTATATTCGGTTAAAGCTTCTATTAATATTTGTCTAATATTTTTGATGATGGACTTTCACAATTTCCAGTTCAAGCAAACTGTGCGACGATTATTTGTCAGTCTTAAAATACAGTTGACAGTTCTATACTGAAGCTGGAATGCGTAATATCACAAATTAAAAAATAAGCAATTTAATATTACTAATACTAATAAACATCTTTAAAACATTCTATAGAGAATTTAATATCGATATTATTAAATTTGCCTAATGGCGTTGAACATTTCTTTATCGATTTTCACTTAATATTGTTATAATGTATTGTTAATGAAGTCATTTTTTGTTAATCTTTTATGTCATGCTATTCAGGACTTCTAATCTCAATGATGCAATTTTGTAACGTAATATCGAACAAAGTGTGTACAGCTTATCGTTCTCGCAGAGCTGAAAATGACGAATGGCCATAACGAGATCCAAGGATGGCCGACCGGACGATTCCTCTTCTCGTTTCCCTTCATTTACGACGAGGTCACGAATGACACGTGACGACGAGTAATGAGCTTGGTTCGTTACCTGCTGCCGCGCGAGACATTCCAACGCCCACGCGTGCGAGAATGTGACGGACGAGGATTGATTTAAGAACTATCGTTAATGTAGAATCATGGGTGGATTTCAGCTATACGGTACACCTCAAACTATTACGAGCGTGTTTCACAATTTTTTATAATCTGCGATATACGTAATGCAATAAAAAAGTGCATAACAGTTTAGTATCTTGTAAATATAAATTTGTAATTAATAATCCTGTAATTTATTTGACTGAAAAAGAGAGGGAATTCGATCGAGCGCAACACAATTATCGCAAAAACTTAAATATGAATGCACACTGTTAAATCTATAGTGTCAAATTTAACCTAACGTGAGTCGCCACTGCTCCTACTAAATATATCATTATTTTTCACCAAAACGATAATTAAATTTGACTCTATATCGTGTCAAATTGACACTGTTAAGTTAAGTTGACGCTATAGATTTAACAGTGTACAAATAAACAGGCATATGGAAGTTATACGAGAAAGATTGAGTGAAAAAGAGAAGGGAAAAAGCGAAACCAATGAGAGTTACGCGATAGAGTAGACATACGAATACATAAGCACTTAAAAATCTAGACACTATGATAACGCGAGGGAAATGAACTCATATCATAATGCACCAATTAGACCGAGGCTTAGTCAAGAGCCATGCTTTGATATACGTCGGCATAGGCAGATATGATGGCTCTAGCAGTATTAAAGAAGATAAAAAGAATTAACGAACAAAACTACGACAATATAAAATTATGTTATTTTTATTATAACTATGACATATTAATAACTTTCACAAGCATTTATATATCGAAGACAGGTACATCCACACAGAAAAAATGATTAAATATTTTTGCTAAAGTATCTAAAAATTTAGATACATACAGATCTGAAAATAGTTTTGTTGACCTATTAAAATAGTTATGTAGAAAACTCAAGTGTGATAAGCAATATATTGAAATAGTATGAGCAGTAATATGAGCAGTAGTATAGCTATAGAAGTATGAGCAGTATACTGTAAAAAGTTTTAACAACTAGCTTGAGCATCCCCCCCCTATTTTACATAATTATTTCAATAATTCAACAAAATTATTTTCAGATCTAGCTAAAAAACGTTTAGATACTTAAGCAAAACTGTTCTTTTCGTGGATAAGTATAAAACACCTTCAACTTATTGCATTTTCTTGAAATATGCGATAAAAAGAACAAAATAACAAACAAAATATTATAACTGTGATAAAAATACACTATTTTCAATAAAACTATTTTTTAATTTATTTTTGTTAGATCGGTATAGAACGTTAACATCGATTTGTGAGGATGCTTTATACTTATCGTCAAGGTTGTAGAACTATCATAATTTTTTCGATAGGTTTTAACTGCAATTTTCGAACGCGACGCTTTCAGACATTTTAGATTTTTGCAGTTAATTTGGCGATTTTCTGTTCACCGTTGGCATCGGTAGATAAATCCTTCGTGGCAAGATCGTGATAAATTTTCGCGAGGCCCATGAGGGGGAAAGCAATACCATTAGCTTTCGTTTTGAATGGCGACACGAATTACGTTCAGTTGGGAGAGATTGAACAGTATGAAAAAAGGGTTGCTACCCTCCGCACTGGCGGGCGCGAACATCGATGGCATTGTTCGAAAAAAATTAACCCGGGATTTTTATTTACTGCCGTTCCGACTCTCTCGTTCTCCTACCTTCGCGACTCAGACCCTCACGGAGGTGATGATCGATCGATTCGCGTGCACACTTTTTACAAGCAAAGAAAATTACTCTGTAAAGAAATTTCAAACATATATATATGTATAGATATAAACTGGGTTCACAGCACTTGCTGTAGGTATGTTTCTTCTGAAAACTTTTACAATTTCATGACATTGGCTAATAAATCTTTGCTATATCCATATTATAGGCATTTTCCTTAAAATCTCGGTATTAGTATTTCACAAATATTTTGAATAAACTTTGCAACAAATATAACGAAGTAGTAGCAGCGACAAACTTGTAATTGTTAAAAGACCCTCGTTAAAACTGATGTTTATTTTTATTCCTTTTTGCGGTCAACTTTTTTTGACTTTACGGTCAACTTTTTTTGACTTTACTTTGTATTTTGAGTAAACTTAAAATCCTTATGTATCTATAGTCGAAAAAAAATTTAAAAAAAAAAACCGAGAAATCTTTCAGAGAACAAATGGATAGACAGACGAACGGACGGACCGATGTTGAACAAACATTGTAAAATTGTAAAGTTTGCTTATACGATGCACTACTCAATAAACATCTGAAGAAATTGGAGAATGATATATCGATCGTATTACCCCCTCCTTTCTTCATGATCACTTCCGCTCGATAATCATTATGGTGAGGTTCGCGAACAATTAAAGCGAAGTGGCAGAAGCAAACACCGATCGGCAAGAGCGCGCAAAGGGAATTAGTATGTACTCTGAAGTTCGAGCCCTTCGGGCTAGCTTGAACAGAAGGCGGTCGGGCCGAGTATAGTGCTACGCGTGGCATGGTGAGAGTGCACGACGAGATGGCACTCAAATATTTACTACACCGTGCAAACAACACCGGTATTGTTCCGCGGCGCTATTATGTGTAAATTTAATCTTCCTTCAGAGGTCCAAAAATAAAGCTTGCGTGCACGATTGGTGAATGAAACACGTGGCTAGAGAGATGTCGATTTGCTACACATTTAAAAAAAGTATGTATCCGTAAATTGTAATTATCCCACAAATTATGGCTACAATTCTTGCGATGATTCTTAGTAAGCGAGAGATTACATCAAATTTAATTTAATTATCCAATTCAGTAGCAATCATCCGTCTTTAGTTATACATTTACCGTCGCACGAATCTAGATCTTTAACTTGTACGCTGCCTGGAAAGTCGTATTTTACAGGTAATAGTTTATCTTACAAGCTTCGCTTCTCCTAAACTCACGAGGAAATATCTGAGGGATGAAGTCGTCATGGTGGCTCGATGAGGAATTCGCTGACTCGCCGCGCGGCTCGACGCGACGGTGACATCTCCATCTCCTCCTCTCCTCTTCGTTTCTCCTCCCGCTCTTTCCATCTGTCGAAAAAAGAGGTCTAGACCATCTTCCTTCCACGAGCCCTCCTCACAACCGCCCTCCGACGAGACGACAACGATGACTCTGCCCGCTGTTACGTGCGAGTGGCCCTCTCGGGCCCTTTGTCGGCCTATCGCGAGAGACACCTGGACGCCGCTCGGCTTATCTCCTTCTCCGCCACCTCGAGGTCATCCAAAGGGTATCCTCGATCTCACGTCGATCGCGAACAGAGGAGAGTCCGTTCACGTCGTCCCTTCTTGTTACGGCCATTCGACCGTTGATTTAAGGACGAACGCAAAGAACGATAACCTGTTCTTCGTATGATACTTCAGATATGATATGGCATACGGCAACATTTTGTTTTCATATTGCATTTTGTGTCTTCATTCATAACCGGGACATACTCCAGACTGATAATCACATTAATATGAAAATCGCCTATTTATAAATTTTTGTAACCGTACAAAACATATCAACCCTAATTCATACAGTGGGTCCGGGCACTTTCTTCAACTACGTTGTGAAAAATGTTTATATATCAAATACTTTACAATCATACATAATTGTAAGTTACATAATTTAATTCCTTATGAATTTTAATATTTGGCGAAATTTAAAAAAACTTGTTCAATTACGTTAATTTTAAGAAAAGATATATTAATTTAAAGTGTACATTGACTCCAGGAATTAAGGATGTTTCAGAGCAAATTCCGATTAAGATTAAAGTATTTCTGAAAAACAGTTACACATTTTTGAACATTTTTTATATCGAGAACTAAATGACCGATTCTTCAACAATATTCCGCATGCTTGTTAGACATACCTATCTAAGATATAGTAGTAGGATATCAGTAGGATCAGTATTGGATAGTATCTCTATACAAGTATCTAGATACATGTATAGAGATACATATTGTGTATTTAACTTGTATCTGAGATACATTCAAATTCGAGTATTTGTATCTATATTTAGATAAAAAACACAGCATCTGAACAGATTTTCAGATGCATTTTTTAGACACATTTCCTCAGCATAGTCATAATTCCAATTTATGTGTGATTGTCGATTGATTCTATTCCGCAGAAAAAAAGCAGCTTTGCTGTTGCAAAATTCTATAACATGATTAGTCTTTCCCTCACTGGATCTAAATGCAAATCAGTCATATTAAAGAATTTTACAGTTACACAGCTGCTTTTTCTGCTGAACGCAGCCAGTGATCTTAGATTGTGGAATTTCTGACGCATGTATAGTAAAGCTGGAAACACAATGTTTGAAGCACTTTTAGTTTGTAGAATTATGTTACATTTAGGACACATGTTTATATGGACTTTTTTACTTGAAATAAATCAAAGAATCGCTCTGATGAGTATGGCAACATACTTAACTAACACCTTGTATATACATTTTAATATACGAGGTGTGATCAAAAAGTAAGGTGACTTTTCATTTTTATAAAAAAATATTCATTTATTCATCCAAAATTATGTTATCCCCTTCAAAATAATCCCCCTCTGATACAATGCACTTGTTATGTTTCGTCACCAGTTATAACCCTTTTGAGCAGATCAGGATCATCATTGACGTCGTTCAACATGTCTTGGGCGATGTTCATGCGACACTGCTTCTGATCCAAATTAAGCAGTTTTGGAACGAATTTCGCTGACACACGTGTCATACCCAAAACATCCGTTAAAATTGATTGGCATGAGCCAAACGATATGTTAAGATCATCAACTATTTCTCTAATCGTGATTCGACGATTTTTCAACACAATTTCTTTCACTTCCTGAACATTTTCGTCGGTTTTTGACGTGCTGGGGCGTCCAGAGCGAGGTTCATCGTTAACATTTTCTCGGCCCTCTTGGAATAACTTATACCATTTATAAACATTTTTTTTGCTCAAAGTTGACTCACCGTACGCCACTGTCAACATTTCAAGAGTTTTTGAACACTTAATACCATTTTTTACACAAAAATTAATACAAACTCTCTGCTCCATTATTTTCAAAAGCAAAAAATCGCCGAGCACGCAAACACGAGTCTAACCTTTATGCCTCTCACATAAAAACAAAACATGCTATATAGTCAAAACTGTGAACATATGATCGTGACGAGTGTACCAACACAACAAAAAAAAAATTTTTTAAATTAGAGTGTACAGAGCGCGCGAAATTCAAAAAGTCACCTTACTTTTTGATCACACCTCGTATGTATCTATATCTGTATTTAGATAAATTTTCGTACTGTATCTGTATCTAGATAAATTTTAAGAGTATCTTACCCATCACTGAGTAGGATATAGTAAAATATAATAGGATACCTGAAGCATCGGTCACTTACGAGTAGTTTCTTAAAGTTAATGTAATTGAACGAATTTTTTAATATTATGAAATATTAAAATTCATAAGGAATTAGATTATATAACTTACAATTATGTGTGATTGTAAAGCATTTGATATATAAACATTTTTCACAACGTAGTTGAAGAAAGTGCCCCACTGTATGAATTAAAATTAATATGTTTTGTACAGTTACAAGAATTTATACAGGCAATTTCATGTAAATGTGATTATCAATCTGGAGTATGTCCCGGTAATGAATACATCTTGCTCATTTACCAGAGGAAGACAGACACTGAGATATCTAGATTCCGGTCCGCCATATTGTGTGGCAGCGGCCACACGTGGCACCGTGAGAATTAATGCGCACGGGGGCAATGGGAAAAGGGGGCGAGAGGGATGGTGGAAGACGGAACGACCAAAGGAATGCCATCGGCGAGCCGCACGATCCACCTAGGAACAGCTAATGGGACCACTTAACGTCTCAAGCATCTCACGAAGACACTGGACCCTGCGTCCGTGGCCCATCTTGCACCTTGAGAACGACGTTGGCCCTTCCCTGCAGGATCTTCCTCAACGGCCGTAGTCCGCGTGGCAAGTTAATAATCGCCAATATTTATTCCGGATTGGTCACGGCTCGGTCCGGAGAGTGATGAGGAGTCCGGGCTGAAGAATGACGTGACAGCGGGTTCGAGGCCACGACGGAACGACCCGCGCGCATTGTAACGTTCGAGATTAATATTTACCGTTCACCATTACATCGCGTCGCCGTCCTCGCAAGACTCTCGTCTCTTGCGCGAGATCGCGCGCAAAGGGATTTTCTTTCTCTCTTTCTCGCTTTTGTCAAGGGTGAAGAAAGAACGGCGACGGGAAACGCGGCGAGGTATACACCTTGGCACCTTAACAGTTCGCGGTCGCGTGATGATATATCGCGCCATGCTGCACGGATTATCGTACCTGGCGAACCATTTTAAAACCAACATGGCTGGAGATTGGGTAATCTGGTGGAATACATCAATTAGGCGAAGTAATGTGTAATATAAAATCATACTTTTGTTAGCGCAAAATTATACTTGGGCATTATCAGAGGAAGATCAAGATCCCAATTAAATTTAGTTATAATAAACAGATTATCGCTGATCGCAACCTGAATTTTTTCGACAATAAACCGTAGAGTTACTAAAGCCAGCTGACCGGAACAGCACGAAACGTTATTAAACGACGTTATTAAGCGAATTAACTGTTAGTGGGAACTGTCCGCGGATCGGCCTAACGGACGCTCAATCCGCGATTAAGTCGGCGGAGGCTAATGAGCGTTGAGACTTAACGCCAGATTACTGACTTAATCCTTTTGACGAGCGATTCGCGTGTCTACACGGCGTCACGTTACTTAATACACATCTATGCCTATATAGCATCTAGATAAGATAACGTCGTCTGACGTTACAATCGTACATCAGTGATTATTGATCGTGTCAATCATACAGTGATTACCTTCGATATACGTGAAAAGAAGTATACAAAGAAAGCTTCCTGATTTATATCAATAATTCGATGATACACGGAAAGAACAGCTTTGTTGATTTAAAAAATTGAATACAAATACACACACACACAGATCTGAAACTAATTATTTTGTTTGACCAACAAAATAATTACATAGGGTGCTCAAACTGGTTGCTAGAACGTCAAAACTTTTTACAATATTGCTTATCATGCTTGAGTTTTTTACATAATTATTTTGATGAACCAACAAAATTATTTTTCAGGTCTGTAGTCTAACTAAATTTTTATATACTTTGGCAAAATCATTCTTTTCATGTAAAAATATTCTATGTCCATTTTCAATAAATACTGAAATGTTCCGTGTTCCTCTGATTGTGCGCGTTGTGCTAATTTGAAATACGGTTTACACATTTTTACAGGTTTACAGATTTCAATTGCAAAGTTTCAAACCAGCTTGATCCTTTAAAAAAACGTGTTGAAAACAAGTTGGAACGTCGCTCTGGCCGACCCGAATGAATTCATTCGGTGCGACCACAAAAAGAGAATGAGCAGCGAGTCCGAGTCGGTTAATTATCTTCCGAGTTACTGTTTCAAGGGGAAGAGGAAAGGGGAGGGGGATTTAGGTGATACGGTGATGTCGTTTGTATAGAATGTCGAGGGACAGGAGGGACACCCGGGGACACGCGGGGGCGCACAAAAGGGAGGCGAGGATGAATCGCCTCCGGAGAGCGCACGGGACAAATGGGGACATTAAGTCGCTTTTGCCGCCCGGTACCAGGCGCTACCGGTACCCCACTGGTAGTACCCAACTTGACCTTATAACGCAGCTCCGCCCTCTTCCCCCTGTGCAAACGTATACAAATTCCTTGTTCATGTTTTGCATACGTATATACATCTCCTGCGACGCATCCGTAAACGCGCGCGAGTCGTCATCTTCGTGCCTATCAGCGTGTTAAATCGCGAGTCCGTCACATACGTACATATACACATACACAAATAATATACACAGTGCATGCAGATAGATATGCACATGACATATCGCTGTGTTGCGTTGGTAGAAAAACGACACATCTCGAAATTGGCAACTTTTCAATAGAGAACTCTTTTTAAATTCTTAATTGTGGAACAATGTTTTAAGTAAAATAGTGAATACGCAATTTCTGTAACTTCATTTTCTTTTTACGTTATATTTTTAATTATAATTAAATTCAATGTCAAATTATATTCAATATGATGTTAATTTAACTACAATAATAGAGTTAAATAATTTATAGAAATAATTGGCCACCCATCCGTTCCATCACAGAAGAACTGCGAGCGATATGCAAAACGCGTAAAACAAGAAGTAAGGATATTTTATTGTTCATATCGAAATATGTATAACACGTAAGATAGGAATTAGGGATTACGATATTATTTTATGTTTCATATTGTAATTGTATTTAGTATTTTAACATTTTAAGCGAAATTTAAACATTGAGAATGACCCGATAGAGGTTGAAACGTTTGTTTTTTTATGTATTGTATGAGATTTAATATATAGCAATTGGTCTGTTTTCTGTTCCTGCACTAGACTGCACTAGAACTCTCTTTCTCGCTTTCGATAAATATCAAACATACATCTATCTCACTTTAAGTTCCAAAAGTGTACACTAGTTCAGCCACAGAAAACAGACTTATTAACATCCAGTTTGGCTCGTGGCCCTTTCTTGTTTATTAATTTGTTCGAATTAAGGAGCCTTATTATGTTAATTCAAGTAATGTTAAATAATTTAACGAAAAAAATGTATTAAATTTAACTCTTTAGTTTAACATTTACTAACAATTACAAGTATTAAAAATATTATTATTCAGCATTCCAAATAAGTAATTAATTACTGTTTTTCAATAAGAAATTGATGAGTATTAGATTAATATGTGAGAGCGTTGTTTTTTTATTTTTACACTAATTATAGAAATGGATTTCCATTTTGATATACATATATATGAAATTAAAAATGAAAAATATTTTTTAACGATCACAGAATTGGGTAACCATCACTCCTTTAATATCTAACAGTCTACTCAAAGAAAAGCTGTAAGATTAAAAAAATACCCCTATTATCTAAAAGTTAAAACTTTATCATAAGTTTTCAAAATTCGAACATATACATATATTGCAACTCTATATAGTATATTATCAGAGTTGTGATATTTTTCCACATAAGCAATCGTGTTTCTTAACAAAATGTTAACCTTTATGTTAATTATATTAATCTTTAGGATCACAATTTCCTTTCATTATTTTAACAATCTTTACTTGTGTCATTTTTTGTCACGTTTCAAAGTCAGCATTTGACTCTCTCGCGTCTTAAATATTCTAAATCAACTGCTCCACATTTCACTTTGACTTCGTCTTATTGTAAGACACGCAGCAATGCCTTAAGAACAATAATAATAAAACTTTAGTATTTTAATCTATGATAAATCTAAATCTCTAAATTTTTTCCTGCATGCAGCAATAAAAAGCAGATTCTATCGTTATCAGTTTTATCGTATCAATTCATGTGCTCGCTTCCGTGCATTGACACGTGTCATGGAGTCGTTTATGATGAGGCTTGTTTACATGTATCCGCGTTGCACCGCGATGAACATCGTAACGATCGCTATCCACTTCCGGCGGAAATGTGGAAGCGCCGTGACTGGTCGACCGATCTCATCGATCTATCTTTCCTGATGGAGGTCGATAGCTTTCCCGACAACATTGCTGTATTTTTATGATATAGTGAATTAATAAGTATGATAATAACACCTGTGCTTACGATAATTGTCTCGCTGTTTCATAACATTATCTTATATCTCGTTTCGCAATCTCATCAGTTACATAATGACCAATTAAAAATATCTTTCGTTCTATATTTTTTCTTCACTGTTATTACATTCTTAAGTTTAATCTAATTAATAATGATAATAAGCACTGATAAATGTAATAATAAATAAGTAAATAAATAATAACAAGAAAAAAAATTTTAAATAATTTATTTAAAATCTAAAATCTAAAATAAAAATTTATCTCAAAAATAAGTCACAGAATTCTTATGTATTAGAAAAAAATAAACGAAAATGCATCAAATATGCTTTTAGTTTTCCTTCATTAATTTTCCTAATCTCAAACGAAATCAGAAAGCACGATCTTGTCAAGCAGGCATAGCAACACTATACATATAATAACGCTATCAACTTTATCCCGAGCACTAGATTCCAAATTCCAATATTCATTGTTACACGGAAAAAACACCTAATTGATGGATAATATCAATATTTAATATCAATTAATATCACTTAATATCAATATTTTCGATTGTGACAATCATAATATTTTTTCAACATTTTTTTCACACATTGTGTAGTAGTACTGATGATACCCGAATACACTGGCTCTATTTGGAAATATCGCTCGGATGCCTCCGATGTCATGTTTATGGGATAAAGTTGACAGCCATTAACATTGTCAGTATAGATTTTCAGAGTAACAGAAAAGCTTAACTTAGATAAAGAAGGCAAAGACAAGGTTCAGAACACCCGGTAGATACTAGATGCAAGGCTGTAGGATGGTTTTCTCGAGGGTAGGAGCGACCCGTCACATTACGAAATGAAATTTATGTCCGATGCCCAGCGGCGCGATAAGTTGCCTCTGACGAACGGCCCCACTGCGAACTCTTCTTGGCCCTCCACAACGACAATAAGGACAAGGCAAGGAGTAGAAAGAAGAGGCCAAAAAAAAATTAAGAGGAAGAGAGAGAATTCTTAGCACGCTTGCGTCTGTCCTTGGCCCTTTCTCCAAATCTCATCGAATTCTTCCTTGCGATTTTTATCGTCACCTCTTTACCCTTACAATTTACCGTATCCCGCGAATTCAAATTGGAGATACCGCAGGTAAGGGACGATTCCTCCGTATAATTGTGCAATTTGGGAAACTTTTTTAAACGTAAAGTATTATATATAAAGTATTATAATACTTTACAAGATGAAATTTAAAACATGAAATTTTGAAAACATTTAAAGTATTGGATATACCGCAGATTATAAGTGAAATATAGATACGTTAGATCATCTTAGTGACTTTTTTCTTTTATTTAATATGATGTATCCTCTCACATTTTATTTCACAGTAAAAAAATTTGTGTATTTGTGTTGGAAACGGTCCACTCACGTTTGTGTTAACAGTTTGTGTAGAATTTTTTAACGTATTCGAATGTTAATTTAACATAATGTGATAACGTTATTTAAAGATTTTTTGTGAAAATTGATATTCAATGTTTCTTAGTGTCAAAATGACACAATTTATGAGTAAGTGAACAAGTAACATAAAAATAATGTGTTTTAAAACGTAAATTCTAAGACAAATGAACGAAATATGTGTTAATTTAACATATCATAAACGTTAATTTTCTGAAAAAAAAAAATGTTCCCAGGGTTTGTTTACAAACTGTGTCGATGTTATCTTTCTTTGTATTTATTCTCTTACATAATATTTGTGTTACCTTCTGACATATTCATCTTATGTAAAATTAACTCAAAAATTTTGTGGACCGTTTGGTACATGTGATTCATGTTAAATTTAGTATATTCTTCCTCAACTGTGTTGATAAGAATTGACTTTTAAAATCTTAAAATTTACTTTTCTTCTTATATTCTTTTTTCCTTTGAAAAAGGTTGACAGAATCTGCCAGAAAAATCTATCATCGTTTCCGGAATTGCAGTTCCCAAGTGCCAGGACAATATTTCCTGTCTTCCAAGAGTAAACGCAAAAGACGCGAGAGAAAAATGCAGAAAGGATTGTTCCGCGTAAGTTCTTTAATTACCGTTGCTATATGAGCTGGGCAGCGTGTGTAAGAGTTTCACGCTCGGCGGACGGCATGATTTTCTGCGAAGCTCGCGCGTTGACGTGGGTGGAGGTAACCATAGGAGTGTCCCCCCTTTCCCTCACGGGACAGGGGGTCACTCCTGCGGTCCCCGCGTGAAACGTAGGGTTTAAAAATCCCATACGATTTTAACGCCCTACGCAAGAAGTCGTTCTTCGTGTGCTAACGCCGCCGGTCGTGCATGGCTCGACGGTGATAAACACGCCAAGTTACGATTTCTCGGAGCTCGGCGCGCCGTGTGCGAGCGACGGCGATTATTAGCGGTGACGGTGGTGGTGTTTTGTACAAGATGTCCACTTTGCGAGTGGCGCAAGTTTAACTTCGCAGTTCGATGGATTTGAGTGAGATGCAAACTGACGACACGATTAGCAATTAGATTCGAACTTTGACGTGGAGTGCGAATGGAGTTTTGTGTTAAAAAAGAGAACTGCCAAAAGTGAGACAGTGTCTAGAATTAAGTGGTACAATTTCGAATAAAATAATCCAATTTTTAAGATTTAAGTTTAATAACTCTGATCTTATTGTGTAAACTAGAGTAGTGAATGGTAAGAACAGAAAAAAATCAAATTCGAACTTCGAAAACTGGATTCAAATTTTATTTTGTTCAGAATTTTACCCTGTTCGGAAATTGTATTACCTATATTTTTCTTAATACTCATATGTCAAGTGGACTAATGTTCTGGCTGTTACAAAATAAAAAATTGAAAAGATTTGTTAAAAAAACAGACCTTTGATGAATGAAATTTGAGTGAAATACAAACTGACGACACAATGAACAATTAGATTTCGATTTCAACTTCGACGTGAGAGTTTGTTTATTACAAGAAATAACAAAAGCCAGACCCACGTTTTTTTCTAATATATCAAGCGTGTCATCCATATATGTGGTTAAAATAGAAAAATTAATCTGTTCAAAAAACAGATTCCGTTTTGAAGCTTGTCTGTTGGGCATACGGTACGCATATGAAGTAAAAATGCCAATTACAAATTGCATGGATTGTCACACATGTCGCACATAACTTCTATTAAAACGTTAGGAAGTTTCATCAATTAACACCTCAAGGATAATCACTTTCTCGAAATTCTACACTTTCTCTCTATTTTCGTTGTTAATCTTCCTAAAGTTTTTCAATTAAAAAATATGCATGCATGGTCATATACCTGTAGATACGTTCATGATCATAAGCCTCGCACGCATCGACTGCGCATTTCGACTTTCGACAAGCGACAAACTTGTAACAAACGCCACGTTGTAAAATGATGTCATATGTCCAGATACTGCCATGTCCTGGCACGAATTAGTGAACTATTATACTGCCTCGTCTTTTACAAAGCAGTCGAGGAGTTTTTACGGTGATTTAAATTTCCATGAACGGGTACTACTAGAGTACGCACATGATTGTAATAACAAAACAACGTGGCGAATGTTTGTCAACTAAATTTCGCTTGTAGTACACAATCAAAAGCAATCACTTCGGAATTTTAATGAAGTTAATGAAAGTAATTCAATGTTCCTACACTAACCCTTCCTTTGTGTAATTCGTCGATTTTATTGAAATTGAATGCATTTGTACAGTGGTAAAAAAATAATAAACACGCATTTTTTTTATGTTGCCAATAGTACAGTTTTAAATACTATGCAATAATGTAACTGTCTTATAGTATGCTTGATATGGCAATTTTTTGTGTCTAAAAGAATTTTTTGTATATTACTTTTGTAAAGAATATAAAAAATAAAACAATAGACATAAGTAAGGCGCAAGAAATATCGTAATTTAAAAAAAAATAAAACTTTTATTTCAATAAAAAAGTTTATTTAAAAAATAAAAAATTTTTTTTTTTAATAAAAGAAAAACAAAAAATAAAATGGGGATAAATCGCCACTTCTTTGTTGGTATTTCTTGGTTCAGTGAACAAGATAAGTGGTTCCTACATTAGATTGCACTAGAACTCTCTCGCTCTCGACAAATATGAAACATACCGGATGTTTCAGACCCGTACCACCCTTTTATCTTCGCAGAAAAAGGTAGTCCATTTAAAATCGACGTGACGTTGATCTCGGCGATGCCCAAGATCACACTCATAGCATCAGGAAATAGATTTTTTGAAACTCTACACTTTTTCGATGAACCTTATCTTGCGAAGATAAAAGAGTGGACCATCCAGATATATTTTTTCCACTTTAAAGATATTTTATATATATTTTCAACGATAACAAAATTACGAAAAAGTTACAGATTATTCTGAATCACGTTTAAAAATAATGCGACAAATTTGGTGACGGTTTACTATCTGGATCATAAGTTATTTTAATATATAGTAGTATTTTTTAAATCTGTGCTCTACAAATATATGGAAATGTATTATAAAATAAATCACAAAAATCTCAATTTTTTAATATAAGTACATTATGTATTCAAAATTATTTACGTAGAGTTACATTGCGATGCATGAACTAATTGTCCAGTAAATAAACAAAATACTTAATTGTTCCATATCTTTGTAACTAATCAGTGAATTGCAATGAAACTTCGCATAAATTATTTTAAATATATAAAGTACTTATAAAAGGAAAATATAAATTTTTTTATCATTTAAAAAAAATTTCATTTTTAACAATAAAAATAACAAATAAAATAAATAAATTACAAAAATGTGTTATTAAACAAAATATAATCTTATACAACTTTAATATGTATATAGTTTATTTGAAGTGTAAATATTAAACATACTTCCAAATTTCATTTTCTTTGCAGGGACTGTACGTATGATTCATCTTTAAGTACTAAAGTATACTAATTTAGTCACAAAAATAGGTTTCAGACGTTCAAATTTATCAGATCACTATATTGAAATTTATCCACCATTTTGCATTCTTTCTATGACATTTTTTCTACAACGTTCTCCAAAATTCAAAAATAGCTTATAATATTTGAGCTTAAATGTAATGAGTTAATTATTCATTTATAAATACAATGGGTATATAGCTTTTATCCTTACAACTGCATCATTAAATTGCCAATATTAAAAAAAATACGTATGTTACTTTTTATTGCTCTACAAATATACTAAGGTTCAATGAAATCGGTGAATAACACAAAGATAGGGTTACTTGTGAGAAAAAAATCTGGTAATAGCTAACAAAATACATTTTGTTTAGTGTATTGATGCAAACGTATTGAGAGTACGAAGCAATATAATACAATAGTGTCTAAATTTAATCTGTTATCAAACTATCGAAGATGAATATACAAAATCGGAACATTCGTACAATGAGCAATTAATCCAATGATTCTCCCCAGATATTTTTATCCTCTCGCACGGCAAAAACCTGGCGTGTAAAAAATGTATTCGATTACGTTATCAGGCGAAATCGATGTCTCTCCGGGCGACGAAGATTCGGAACCGCGTATAATTCTGCGGTTCGGACCGCAGCATGCCACCGCGGGAATCACCATGGCGAATCCCACGGTGCGTGTATATCATTTTTACAGCCCCGGCACTGTTACGGCGCTATCGAAGTTACGACCGTACGAGAATCGAAAACGTCAAGCGGGATGAGAGGGAACGGGTTCGATAACGTAGCCAGTAACTTGTAACTCGTATCGCCATTCGCGAAATAGTGCGTATGTGAACTGCATCGCGCGTCGATTGTCGACGGCGGATATGCCGCGGCGTAAACTTCCGTTCGAAAGATTTTTCGTCGAACCCGAGTGCTCCGCGCACGCCGTCACGCTGAGATTGCCTCTTTTACTCTCTACTGATTTTTTTTATTTTATGAGGATACATGTTCTCGCACATTGAACGTTACGTGGACATTTAATTTTGGAACATCACGAATTTTGAATAAATATTTTACAAAACGTAGATGGCAAAACTTGAATAATTATTTTAAAGATGAAACAAAATTTCCGCAATAAATCTTTATGACATACAGTTGGAAAACTTATGTCAAAAACATTTCACATGTTCCAAAAAATAAAAATGGTTTGCCGTCAATTTAAAACAAAATAAATATGATAGAAAATAACACAAATATTGTGTAAAAAATTAACACAAAAAATATAACACATGATATAATTTGAAAGCAAATTGTGCATATTCCTTTAGTAAAATCATCATTCAATTATAATATATACATATATAATATTATTCATTTATCTTCAATTTAGTTATTTTATTATATTAAAATTTACGTTTTCAACTAAATTATTTTTCTTTTTTTATGTTATGTTCACTTACTCACAAATTGTATTATTTTAACACTAAAAATGTTGATTATTAATTTAATATAAAATAACACAATCACATTATATGTTAACACTATAGCATGTTCAAAATTTAGCACAAAAAGACGATGGCTAAAATAGGCCGATTACTATCTAAAAATATAAAAAACAGTAATGTAAATTATATAAGGAAAGGTTGCCGAGAGAGAGAGAGAGAGAGAGAGAGAAAGAGAGAGAGAGAGAAAGAAAGAAAGAGAGATACCAACATGCTATTTTGTTTTTAAATAATATTTCTTAAACAAAAGGTAAAAATAAAACTTTAAATACATAAATACAAACTAAAAAGTGTTTTCTATCAGATAATGTAAGCAGTTTTAATAATACTTTGTAATTTTGCAATAATTAATTTTTTCTTAAGATAAGCCAAAAAGAGGATCTAACAAAACGGACTCTGAAATTGATACAGTGGACAGTAATGCCATGTATTCATATTCTTTTTCTTTTACTGAAATTATCTGTATGAAATACCTACAGTGAATGTATATAAGATTTTCCAGAATCTTTTCACTTCGATATAAAACATTTTTGTTGAATTATATGCGTATTTATTTTATGCTGTTCTGCAAGATGCAAATATGTAACGCGATAGTTTTTCAAGGGCTTTCCCATATA
>NW_017256633.1:1125816-1157080 GCF_001594055.1 Mycetomoellerius zeteki | reverse complement strand
CTACTGTTAAAGGCTTTCAAAGAGCGACTGACAAATTCATAACAGAAAGTGGAAAATGTAATCAAATATGTCGGTGCTAGATATGGCAAGAAATGTAAACATTTTTTTTCGATTTCTCTGAAACGGAGCAAAAACGAGCATATGTCTATAGGACTTTTTTTCTTAGTTTTTTACTCCTCTACACGCTCCCGAAGTTTTGCGATTTAATTTGGAAACACCCTGTATATACCATTACCTTCAGCTCCGACAAAATTATTTAACACTATAAAGCAACATTACAAAGATTAAATTAGCTCATGATTTATTTTACAGACACGTATGCCGATTTATCTTGATTTTATATTTAAAACCGTATTATGAAAAAACTAAGAAAGAAAATAATATAAATAAAACTGATTTAGAAACTACAAGCATTTAAAATGACGTAATATTATTAATAATATATAGTCACTATTATTTAAATTACGCAATTTGCAAAAGAACATAAGAATTTTATTTTCGCATTCATAAAATTTGTTTTTAGCTTATTTCATATAAAAACAAGCCATATATATGAAAAAAAAAATTATGTATTTACACTTTTTTAATTAACTAAACAGATCATGTTTTTATTAGTAGATATTAGTAAAGTGAAATAGTTAGTTTCTGAGAAATAAGGAAGCGTCGCTTTAGGAGACTATGTCAGTATCGGCGACTTCCCCCCCTCTCTCTCTCTCTCTCTCTCGGAGGTCAGGAGTTAACCTGTTGGGCATCTAAAAGCATGCTCACCCTTAAAAGGATGCTAAAGTCGGTCTAGTTTCCATCATTTCCATTCGGTGAAAAATCTCCGAATTGGATTTACGGGAATTGCAAAATTATCATTACAGAATTAAAGTATGCACAAACAGGCCCTCAGCTGCACTGGATTTCATGAGAAAATCGGAAAAAAGTTAAAAAATTCAGTTACTTTTGGCTCATGCAGCTGTCACCTCAGGTATATATTTTTCTTCATACAAGAGTTTTATAGTTCATATCTATAAGGAATCCAAGAAGACTAGAACTAAGGAGGGTCAACTCGGTGCCAATAGCGGTAGTGGGGGTGAGACAAAAAGTGGCGACGGATAACTTCCCCCACTCTTGCGCTTCATTAGTCCTCTCTGTCGCTCTATATAGTTATCGCTCTATCTAGTTCTATAATCGTCACTTTGTCGCTCTTATATCGAATTTTCACACAATGCGCAGTGCCGCTGCACATCGTGTGAATAGCCGCGGACGTTTTTTGACTCACCCCCACCACGCGAGTTGATCCTCCTTAGTTCTAGTCTTCTTGAAGGAATCAAAAGAGTCGAAAGAGAAATTCCGTGTAGTAGTAGTAGTTGCGCGGTCTTGCGATAGATGGTGCTGGCATATATTAGATAAGGACAGATGTATGCGTTTGAGTGAGACAGAACGATATATAATATAATGTAAGGAATGAAACAAAGATGTTCACTATTATCGAATTTGGAATTAAAAAAGTCTGCAGTATTGACCTCGATCAAGTTCGGTAATCGGTTTAGGATCCCCTTAACTCAAAGAAGACACAGGCGATGATAATGGGCACTCCAAGATTTATCAGTAATATTTCACGCAAGGATTTACCAGGAATATTTATCGGTGATATCAAGTCATATTTTACAGAGAGGAAGTACTCTACCTAGGCGTCTACCTCACATCCTCCTTATCCTGGGAGAAACATGTTGCCAAAGTAACACCCAAAACTTACGCAACTCTACACCAACTTAAGATCTGCGAAAACCTACTACCTCAGTCCCTGAGATCTCGGCTTATACAGCCTCTCTCGTACAGCCTCTATCTGAGTATTGCTGCACAACTCTCACTGATCTCTAGTGAACTAAATCTGCGTCTGCAAACATCTCTAAATGCTTGTGTCCGATTTATTTTCAGGGTAAAACGTGATGAGCATATCACACCCTACTTCGAGGAATTGGACGATTGTAAGGGCAAGATAATAAAAAAATTATAAAGATAAAGAAAAATAAATAAATAATACCGAGAAAAAGGGAAGAGAGATAGGGAATAGAGTCGGGATAAGTACTGTGTAGAATAAGACATAGGTTATAGAAAACAGAATAAGTAGTAGTAAGATAATATAAGATCATAGACAAGAACTCTCTAAATCTGAATCAGTGGATAATCACTGATATCAGTGCCAAGTATGCCACTGGTAATCAGTGAATTAAATGTGAGATTCCTAACCTAACTAATCTTTATTATGCGATCTAACTAACCTTGTTTTAATAGTTAAATTCAATGAATATGATATTGGAAGATTGAAATTAACGTGCAAATATCAGTATTTTAGTCAAATAATGCTCAAATATTCTTTCTTCTTTAGTTATCAGTGCCAGGTATGCCACTGGGTAGACTATCCACTAATTTAGAGAGAACATAGTAAGATAATAGTGTGAATCAGCTGCATAGTATCGATAATGTTCTAGGGCTAAACTTTTTCGCAAACGATTAAGTTTCAGGCAAAATTTTCTTGTAGAAACTATGATCGACAACAACTGTTTTCACGTTTTCTGCAAGTTACATGAATTTCTTTCTTTATGGAAAATCGTTAGCCTCACGTCATGGCTATGCATTATGGTGTTGCGTTACAAAGGCTCACATTATTGCATCGACACCTAATCAGATGTCTTATCTTCCGATAGTGTTGTTTAAAAGTTGTCAGAATACAAGAATGGCTCACCTCAGTGATTGTCTACCCTAATAAACGTATCGCGCATCCATTTCGCACACCACACGAAGTTGTATCGATCACTTTGAAGAGGTATTTTTCCATTTACTTTTATAAAATCGTTTGATAAATTAATTTAGAATTATTAGCGAATTTGTGAAAAAATATTTTGTTTTTCATTTATCACTTACGCTTTTTCTATATCTCCAATCTAAAGAGCATGTAGAATTTTAAATCGCTTTTACAAAGAATTTGATAAAATTGCTCTATAAAATTCCGAGACCAATTAAATATTCCTTCCGTCATAAATTCACTATTTAGCTAGTTAATCTCGATTATGCAACTCCGCCTCCGTGCTCCAACAAAGATTCACGAGTGAAATGAAATTGAGCTATCGAAAGACCTCGGAAAAAAAAAAGAAAATAAATAAAACGTATTCCGACATATTCCAGAGAAACGAAACTGCACGCGCGGTGAAACTCGGCGAGCCATGGAAACGCGGGAGAGAAGCTTGGTGCGGCGTAAGCGCAGGTGCTCGGCCATTGGTCGGTATGGATGCGACGAGAGATCGCGGAGGTGTAGGTGGGATAGGAGTTTATGTCTGCTTCTCTCTCTCTCTCTCTCTCTCTCTCCTCGTTTCCCTCCCTCCCTTTCCCAAGAGCGAGATAGGAGTGCGAGTTACTGGCTCATTGTATGAGCATGCGATCGGAATCGACGAGGACTCGTTATCGCGGCCGTTCGCTTTTCCATTCGAAAATTTCGTTTTCCGCTCGGATACGATATCGACACCGGGTATCTGTTGGCCGGGGGTATGCGCTGCAGCTTTGCTGGAGTTCGCAGAAAGCATCGAGAGGACTGTTCTGCATCTGGGATCCAGGTCGAGCGGCCTCTTTTACGGGGCTATTTTTATCTAAACGCATCTACGCCTCTCTACCTCTATCAGGTATTTGAAATAAAATCGGCGCGATAACGAGAGCGCTAATACCGGATCGTCGCTGGATCAAAAATTCGCTCGTAGGAACTGCGCGCGAGGAAAATACGAACAAAAGCCCCGATGTTGAAATCAATTAGCAGAAGCTCTTTTAAAAAAGAAAATTTTCACCAAATTAAAAAACACCTTATGCAAAATAGAACAGTAATGAGAATTTAATAAATTAAAAAGGTGGAAAAAAAAGGAAAAAGATTAATTATGGATGTTACTGAAAATCTTAATAGCAAAATTAGACAAACATAAATAGATTGAAAGAACTGTAGATTTTATTTTGAATGTTTATTTAAATGTTTATTTAATGGCTTATTTAATGGATATTGTATGTTTATATATATATATATATAATGGAAAAGATAAATATATAATGGATATTGTATGTTCAAAGGGAAACAAAATCTATTTATTATCTCACTTAAATCGTATCTCTTTGATTTGTCAAACGACTGCAGTTTTTCTCTTGACAGTTGATGAACATATATGAAAACAGACAAGTACACAACACGATTCCAATTCTAACGTTAAATAAAGATCTAAAAATCTGCTGAATCACTTTCGAATAAAGAATCCACGATTATAAGTCATATACTTAAAAAGTGTTCATCTATATTAAAAAGTTATCATCTACATTATCTCTTCGAAACAAAGTTTAAATTAAATTAGTATTAAATTAAGTTAATATTTTTAAGATTATAACAATATGAGTATAGAAAAACGATTGCCACAACGGGAATAATGATAATTTTCGTCCGACAACACATTTATAATAATTTTGATAACCGTAAGAAGGACATATCTTAACAACTATAATCCTTTAAGATATGCTAATCTTACGGTTGTCACAATCGTACTATAGTTCTTATAATAAAAAAATGTGATGGGTGACTTTTGGCAAACGTAACTGAGAGGTAATTATATATATATGTATATCAAAATAATCTTTTAAAAAAATATATATATTCTAAAAAATTGTTTTAAAATATATTTAAAAAAATCCATTTATCAATTCAATGTCTAACTAGTTGAATAAACAGATCTAAAAATATACTATTACGAGAAAAGTTTACTCAGTTAATACTTTTAAGAATATATGTTAAATGAGATAATTATATGTATAGTTACATATTTTAAAGAATCATTTTAATCCAAAAATGCGATCGTATTAATAAATTTTTAAAAATTAATATATATATATATTCCGCAAAGTGACAAAATATTTTCAATTATGAATATCTGTTTATTATTTAACTGTTATAACAAATTACAAATATTTTTGTTCTTAATAACGATAAATGCTATGTTGACTTAGCTTTTATGAGCTACAGAAAACAATATAGACAAAAATCAAAACTAACAAGTTTAAACAAGAAAGAATTATGAATGAATTCTAATGTTTGAAGAAGCAAATATACATTAACGGATTAGCTAAAATTTATGGCTCGAAAGTTTCAAGATAGGCTAAAATTTTTGTAGACTAAAAGCATAGTGCAATTTATCAATACCAATGTGATTAATGATCAGAACAACGATTTTGTTGGGCGGAAGTCGCAAAGGGCGGAAGTCGCAAAGCAGAAAAATACGGAAGGAAAATTGGGTAAGGAATAAATGACAAGGATGAAAAATGACAAGTAATATCTTCTGCAAGTCCATTTACCCATTTTGAGCCTTTGAGCCCATTACCTGCTTTTTCCTAGCTTAGTCATCGACCACCGACTTGGACATTTTTATGGTCGGCAGATTTTAGCCATGTTACAATAGTCGTATCTTCTTCTTAGGATATAATCCGTGTACCGGAAGACCTTGTTTCTAAGAATTATTGCAGATAGTTAAAAAGCACGTAGGTGCAGGTGGAAAGAAAATAGATCGTACACTGAAAGAAAATATTGGCTGTTGCAGCAAATTAAATGGTAAAATATGGCATAGCATTTTTAATTGGCTATAGCAGCTAATTTTTGCGTTAGTCTATCCGCAATGTCCATATATAGGATTTCAATAGGCTAACGCAACCAAAAATTGGCTACTGCAATCAATTAAAAATGTTATACCATATTCAGCCAATGTTTTTTTCAGTGTACAAATAATTAATCAGAAGAATATTTCAAAGAGATTGTGCATTTTTACTGTGGTTTTTCTCTTAACAAATCTCGTTTTGTTACTCCTGCAGACAAATCTCATTTCCGTTACTCCTGACAAATTTCATTTCCATTATTCTTGCGGAAATAGAAACGTTATATTAAATAACAAAAATTTTATACACTTTTTCTGAAATCATTCTTTATATGAAGAAAAAAAGTTCTTAATTTTTAATTATTTCTTTTTAATAAAATATATACGTATATATTTTTTTCACTTTTATCTCAGTTTATAGCGTCACAATTGTGTTGGATGCTTATCTTAAAAGCATTGAATAAAACTTTTATTGTAATATATAACTTTTACGTGGCTGTAATTCATGCTACTCTTTTCTGAAAGTACGAAAATCTTTGAAAAAACAGATTTGCGAAAGTTAACCCACACGAACGGTTCGCATATCGAATCGAATCATTAACATATTTTCCTAACGGTACGTTTCTTCTAACATTGGTTTTAATTTTTGACAGGCAAAGACAGACGGGACTGATAGGTACCGACAGACGAAATGCACTGCCGCACCAGGATCAGGATCAGCACTCAGGGATTCGAACGGTTGGTTCCCCCCCGTCGCGAGGCACGGCAGACTTCAAAGGCTTCAGAGACTTCATCATCGATACCAGGTCCTGATCAGTGCCGACAGATTAGACGAGCACCCATCTCTTTCTATTCTCTTCCTCCCTCTCGTTTCTTTCGATCAATCCGCACAAGGATATGGGCGCATTGATCCTTCATTCTCAGCATTCTTGAAGTTCTTATTGAGAAGATGAAATAATATCTAACATCTCATGAAATAATATTTTTTATTTTTCTTTTCGATAACGTGTTACGATAACACATAGAGACACAAATGTTTGTGTTGGAAATAGCATGAGAAGGTGTAAAAAGGAATTTTAGGACCGAAGTGTCTTTCCGTGTTTCTTAACTACACTAGTTTACAAGATTTTATACGAGAGCATATGAAGACTGTTTCTTGTGTAATTTTCAACACTGAGCTCGAACCTGCCATCGAAATATTTATTTCCAAATCCAATTCAAATTTCCATTAAGTCTAGTTTTTTTGGGATATAAGAAGATATTGTTTGCAATACATAGTGAAATTTTATTAAAATTAGAAAACAAATCAGAAGTATTGAGCGTTTAATTTTTATGACTTCAGATCGATTTCATGCATTCCAACAATAGTCACTAACGTGTTTACGTGCCAAAAACAAAACATCATGATAACTGATTTCTCACCAACTCCTGATGAACGATCTCGTTCTTGTATAGCCATTTATCGCATCCAAAGTTATGCAGGAAAAAATATCTTAGAACTGACCTGTTATATTTACAAATTTGATGGCAGAAAGCCGTTAAAGTCAACGCTCCAAAATACATTTAAAAAAGTTGCTTCATTTTTTGCATTAAAAATTATCCAAAATAACAATGTGTTATTAATATATATATGTGTGTGTGTGTGTGTGTGTGTGTGTGTGTGTGTGTGTGTGTGTGTGTGTGTGTGTGTGTGTGTGTGTGTGTGTGTGTGTGTGTGTGTGTGCGTGGACACACACACACACACGTTAATAACACATTGTTTACAAATTTTGAATAATTGTATTGTATGTATAATTAAGACAATTTAAGGAAAATTAAGACAACTTAGGAACAAAATTACAATGCGAAAATTAACTACACTCTTAGATATTAAAGGAGCAATGGCAACATAATCTCTTGAGTTAAACATTTTGTTATTTTTAACTTTCATTATATGTCAAAATGTAAATCAATCCATTTCTGAGGTTGATTTCAAAGTAAACAATATCCGTATGAACGTATGCACTTAGTAATAAAATAGTAATAAAATAATTCGAGTCAAATTTAATACATTTTCTTAAATTAAACTATTTAATTTCATTGTTTTAATTAAATTAACAACATATTGAGTAAGAAGAGTAGCGATCTATAGAAATAATTAAAAATAATTTAAATTATGGGCATAATATTATGAATTTAACAGTATAAAAGAACAAAATTTTCATAGCAATTTAATATCTATGGTATCTTACTTGACTTAACTTTTAACGATCTCCTATTAACGTGTAATAACAGTAACTTTCTAGTATGATTTCTTGTAGACGTATGGTATGTGCATTATAATACATAGTATAAGATGTCGGTTAAATAGCAGAAAAAGCAGGACCCTGTTCGGCTTAAATGCAAACTTACGGTAAAATTTATTGCATGGCACGTTTCGTCAGATAGGGTTTCCGGGAAACACGATTGCCGGCGAACCGCAACTCGCATACGGAAATAAGCAGAAACCGAGCAGAAACGAAGGGTGGAAGAAAAGAAGAAGAAGAAGAAGAAGAAGAAGCAGTTCCATTGCGAAGTCTTTCGCGGAAGTTGGCGAAAGAAGATGGGGAAAGTTTTCATTTGCGGGCTGCCTCTGAGGTCGGGGCCAATGGCGGTCTTAAATCGTTCGCAATTGAGAGGCGTCGGAATCATTCTTCCCTCTCTTCGCAAGGAGTCGCCGGAAGTCGGCCAGCTGAAGAACAACCTGTTGACCTGATGCGATTATCGAAGATACGTCAGTTATTTTAAAATTGCTACTAATGATTTTCAAGAAATACCTGAAATTCCTTACCTACGCTCTTGTACCTATTAAGTATTCCTCAGTCTTTAAATTTAATTGAGATTCATCTTTTGCGCTATTTGTAATACTGATATCATAATTACGATACTGCTGATGATGCCTACATACCGTAATTATGCCCGGATAGATATTACGTTCTATATATACGACCCTCATTATTATTCTTCTTATATAAGAGTCTCTCGCATTGGGAGGGCCATATTTCTCTCAACACGTTGCAGATGATTAAGATTGATGGCTGACTAAACTCGCCAGGTGTGTGCTGGTTGAGATGATTCATTCCAAAAAGTATAACGTAATATTTTAGGAGAAAAAGAAAACATCGCAACGACATGATGAGCATTGTGCAAATAATTATGGAATTACACAAGAGTTCATAAGAGTTAAATATACATATGTAAAAATTATTTGTAACGTATTTGTTTATTTTTTCGTTATTATATTTTCTAATTTATATATCACTCTCTGTTGAAAAGAATTTAAATTTGTCAGCATTAAAATTGTTTATTAAAGGATATTTACGAAAGATACGCTATTGAAGAATAATACATTCATACAAAAAAAAATATTCTGCCACACATTTAGCGGTTCCGTGTTAATGTCAGAGGATTTTCCATTTATATATGACTTCAAAAGGATACTCTACAAAAGGAATTTCATATAACTCTAAAGTACTGGATTTAGGATTGCGATCCTCTCAATACTAGAAGAATGTCTTGTATGTATTGACATGCACGCGTATTATTGTAGCACATAAATGACAAACCTCTTCTAACAAGTAAGCGTGCCACTAGTATTTTGTGTATTCTTTTATTTCAAAAGACTATTCGAGAGTTATTATAATAAAATTTTCTATAGAGGAATTTATTTTTGATCGTAGCTCATATGTCCTCATTTTCATAGATGAATACATGTTATAAATATACGCACCTGATTAATGTAAGATTAATGTAAGATTTTTTGTTTAGAGGAAATGCTAAGAGTAATTCCCCGCTTCGACAGAATATCTTTTTTTGGTTAGACAAGAATTTGTTATTTATCTAATCTAAAATAAATGGACACCGATAAAATTTCACAGACGTGCGTGACACAAGTGACAAAAACTATCTTTTACACATTTTTTAAGACGTAACAAATTATTTGTTAAACCATGTCGCTACAGGACAAATAATTTACTTGACCATAATTATCTCACCTGCATAATACAAAGACTCTTTTTGTGAGAAAATAACCAATGTTAGAGATAATTAAGCTAATTAATTAAAATTAATGTCAATACCTTTAAATTAACTTTAAAATATCAATGTTAAATTAAAAAAATAATACTAGTTTTTATTTCTAATACGAGTATCTAGAAAATAATTAATTAAATCTATTTCTACGATTAATAATGTTGCAAAAATTATTACAGTTTAGAAAATTATAGCATATCCTATATGAGAGAAAACCATGAGAACGGTAACAAATTTTTAAAGTAGCATGCAATTCCGTGAAATATCTTTACACCTCGCGAGGAATGACGATGCGATCCTAAATGGATCGTTCTGGGATCATCGTCGACTCATTTAGCCGACAAATGATCGGCTCTCGTTGCGAGATTCATGCCGGTTTTTCTCCTTGTTGAAACAACGATGTAGGAATTCATCCGATCTCGACGTCACGGATGAGCATCGACGATTTTCCGGTGCGGCCCTTTTGAACCATCTATTACGAGGTTCCTCCTCCTTTTTGTTCTTTTTTCTTTTTGAAGAGGACTCCGGCTACGTATACAGCTTCATCGTAGATCTCGAACCAATATACTGAATCGCGGTGCTCACGTGAGAATCGCATAAGAGACCTCCGCGTATTCATAGCAGCGGCCGAAGGAGTACTCGAGCATCCAACGACTACTCGAAAGCAGGTTCCAGCTACTTGGTACCAGCGATACTTTACTTCTGTGATGTGAGAGGAAAATATTTTTTTATCTTTCGTTATCCAACTACGAAAAGATATTTCCAGTCGATCCCTCCTCTAGGATGGAAATAACGTCGAATGGAGCAATATAATTTGACATCGTGTGAAAAAGTCCACGGACAAAATATTATTCATCAGTATTATTTATTACTAGGTGCAGCATTTTAATTTGTTCAACGATCAATCATCGTATTGTTCCTAGAACGTCGTGACGTCAATTGTTTTAATCGGGATTCGCGAGATACGAACGAGTCACGGTCGAGTTGTCGTTATTAACGTCGTGGCGAGCCGATCGACAAACTTATTTCAGCGGGGCCGACGTGCGACGTAATTAATCACTCGATACGAGGGATTACGATTACGACAACAAATAAAATCGGCCAGACACCTCGCGCGTAGAGGCTGTCGAAGACGCCGGGTGGAGAATAAAAAGGCACGAAGAGAGAGATAAATATCTCGCAATTAGCGGAGCGTGACTGAGTGACGAGTGACAGTGTGCGAGAGATCGAAGCGATCGATTTTCAAGCGTCATTAAGGCCGGTCCACGCTGTGAATGAGGAGGAAGGCGCGAGCGGGGAGGAAAATCGGAATCGCGATCTCCGGCGGCGCGTCCAGCCTGGAAACTGATAAATTGCGACTTCCGCCTGCGTTTCGATCGTGTACCACGTAATTTCCTGCAGAGGAGCCGCCCTGATAGGCGCGCGCGAGAGGAGGAGGCGGAGAAGGTGGAAGAGGGAAGAGGAGAGGCAGCGAAGGACGGAACGGGGATGGGATGGGAGCCAACGGCGATCGGAAATTGGCCCGATGACATTGATTAAAGCGTTTAGCGAGAGGCGACAATGTCGTAATTATTAATTGGTGACGACGCCACACCGAGATTCCCGATCGCGATAGATGACGTTGAAATACGTTTGCTTAGGAAATTGATGTCTAACAAATGACGTGACGTCAAGAATCCGATTTGTTTAATGAATACGTGTGCAACGTGTGTAAATGTAGGATATATTCGATCGCATTTATACGCAAAGTAACGCTACATTGAGAAAAATTTCGGGTTAAAAATTGACGAACCAAATGGTATCAATCAGAATAATTCTCGTACTGATTAAAAGAAATATATTAAATAATTAATTTGCGCTACAATTACCGTGCTTGATTCTCATTTGCCCGATACATTTCCCTTTATTTTCTAATCAGATCTATAGTCGAACTAACCAGATGTCCAATTATAACATTTGAAATTCTGATTGATACAATCTTCTGGTTTGTTCATTTTCAACCAAAAATTTTTCTCAAAACATTTTCTAAGCGCCGTCAAATTAGTATATTACCAACGGTCATTCTTAACTGTCTACTATTATGAGATGTCTACCATATCAGTGATATATAATTCTCTTGCATCGTCATATTACGACACATTATTACAGTAATATATGTTATCTTATACGCACGCGATGCAGTCGCTTTGGCGAATACATATCTCGAACGATCGCATTGTTCGGAATCATCCTAATAGTATTACATATGTTTTAACACGTCATTCCATCCTGCCTAAAATTCGCGAGCCTAACAACATAATCGTGATCAAGTTGCATCCCGGCTCTCCGTTGTCGTATAAGTTTCTTCCTGTTGTCCTGCATCGGTGATACGCGAAGGATCGATCCGATGGAATGCCGCTGCAGAAATAATATCGACCGTTCGACCGACTAAAAGGAAAAGGGAGATGCAGAATGATGCACGCGCGGCGAAGAAAGAGAGGAGACGCGGCAGCGAGAAAAAATTCTCTCAGGGGGGAAAAAAGATGGAAGAAACGAACGGAGAAGAAGCCGTCGAGTCATCGGGCAAACGAGCCGATATTTTCGCACCTCGCTCGACCGGACGCTCAGATAAGAAGAGGAGAAGAAGAAGAAGAAGCAAGACGCTGAAGAGGAGACTGCAATGAATTTCGCGCTACCTGAAGACGAAGCGAAGGAGGAACGCGGAGGCGCGCGAGAGGAGACGACGCACGGTGGTAAAAAATAAAACGACCACGACGACTACCGGGAGGGAGCTGTTCGCATCCGTGGCGATGGTGGAGGAAGAGGGAGAGTACGATGGGGGGATGCGAACGAAGGATAGCGAGAATGAGGAGACGAAGGAGCCAACGTCGTGGCGATGGAGACCGGGTCCGATTTATTGGCGAGTTTAAAAGAACTCGGACCCTCGACATAACTCAGGGTTCGCCTGATGTTGACTGAGTGGCCGACTCGCTCGCGAGACCATAGGCGCGGATAGGCGCAACGTATCTGGCCTGTCAGCTTCGGTTATCGTCAGGCAACCCGTCTGCCAATCAAAGAGCATTCACCGGTACTAAGTGGCTCGGCTTAATTAAGCGCAGGAACGGGATACCGCAACGCTGGTGCATGTGCGAGCGAGCGAGATAGGTCGGCCGTTCATTTTCTTTCCCTCGGGTCGTTGTGTCGTGAAAAATATGTTTTCTTGCGGGGACGCGAATGCCGTGCAGGATGAGCAACGTCTCGGAAAATTAGGACGGCATGGTTTGCTTTGAAATTGCCGACGATGCGTGTTCTTAGGAGAAAATCCGTTGAACCTTGATGTCCAAAGTGACAAACTACGAATCTCAAAGAACCGCGTTTGACCTTCTTGCTAATAACTTAGCAAAATTTTAGAACATTAGTCATGCAAAATTCTTCTTCAGGTCATGTTTAACAGATGGTGCTTGTAACGTGTTATATGAAAGCACGAAATATATATTTGAAGAATAATATAACTCAGCAAAATCTTAGAATAATTTATCATGTAAAATTCTCCTTCAGTTAATGTTTAGCAGATGGTGCTTATAACGTGTCATATGCAAACACGAAATAGTCAAAGAAATAAACCTTCAAAGCACGAAAAAATCATTTTACACAAATTAAATTGAATTTTACTAATTGTAATTGAATGTACAAAATAGTTACTCAAATTTCTAATAAATATAAAAATATGCATTAAATGCACAGCTATATAACGTTTAAAAAATACATTTACACGCACCTATGTCGAAAGCGATAAATCAGTATGATTCGCGCTTCTCGCGTGTACCGAGAGAATAACTGCCGCCTAATCCGGCGTGTCATTCGATCGTGCGGCGCAATAAAGTCGAATGACGAGCCAATAAAATATTTATGGAATCGTATGCAAGCACGGGCGGACGCGCGGGAACGTGCGCTCACCCCCTATGTTTCTCCCTGGTGGTTACACGATGTTTACCCCATGACAACCCCCCGAGGGCCGCGCTCTCCGACCGTTCACGCAAATATACGTATTGTATCGTAGCGAGTAGGAACGCAAGGAAAGACTGTCGCCGAAGTTCCCCAACGCCATCACCCTATTGCCGAACATCGTCTCTCGATCGAGATCATTCCGGATCATTTTTTGCGCATTGTCTCGTTCAACGAGGCCCATGGGACTGTGATTCAAGAATACCCATCGCTGGGGACGCAAGCAAATCAATTTACCGTTCATTTTTTAATACCCTATTTTCAGTACTTACAATTCGCGTTTGTTGTATACGAATGAGTTAATAAGTAACATTAATGCCTGAGACACAATTAAAAAACACAGACAATAAAAATGTAATAACAGATTTCAACCTATCGGAAAACATATTCTAACATACACGATTTCTGATAGATTAAAATCTATTGTTTCTATTTCCTGTGCTTTTCAATTATTTTTAAGACTTATTCTTTAATAAGTAGGTGGTTTAAAGATATGCAAGTGGATAGAGATGTTTAAACACCTCCCAAAAATTTCAGTTTTTAATTTTTTTTATTTATATTATAATTAAATTTAATTATACCACTATTATATATATATATATATAGAGAGAGAGAGAGAGAGAGAAATGTAGAAATAAAAAAACTTTAGGACTCTATTGGGTACCTACTTTTTATCTTGCTCTTCTGGAACAAGATTTTAAAGGAAACTACATAAGTATACCTGAGTTGTGGCCACCTTTTCACAATATGTGGTTACCTAAAGATTAAAGGTTGCCAAGAGATCCATCAATAAAATTTATAAATACCTTGGTTCTTCTTTTTTGGAAATCTTACATGAGAGACAATTTTCATATTCGTATTCAGCGCATCCTATTTACTAAAGTACGATCTTTCATGACAAAAATGCAAAAAACTTGTTACATGATATTTTTATCTTCACACAAAGGGTAAAAGGTTAATATAATACTATCTTGATTTTTTAAGGCAAAATTAAGATTACTTATTGACTGACCTATAGTATAATTTTTTACGTTCAAATTTCATATTCTCGACACAAAATGTCTGTGACTTATACAACTAATATATAAATAAAAGTTTCATTTAGACATATTTGTACATTTTCATCATAGTTATTGCAGCAAGACGTCAACCGATGTACTCTGTGCGCTAGCGCAAACATTCACGGATTAAATACTTGTATGGAAAGTTGAGCGGCACACGAGGTGTCGCCCCTTTTCATTTACGCTGCACGATCTATTCGCAAAGCCGGCACACATGGAAAAAGGAAGGTCGAAGGATCGAACGGTAATTTCGATCAACAAACACGCCGCACGTGAGCAGAACGATCCTTAGATCTTTCGGTGCCATCCATGACAAGTAACCCTCATATGGCGACGCAGGAGCACACAGCTGGAGCCTGAAAATCCCTCTTTTTGCACAGCTGCCCTAAGGATTCCTGTGCTTCGTCAGGGTAGCAAAGCTACCCCGATGAAGCACCCCACCGAGACGAATGTGGATATGCAGTTAGCCTTCTCTCTTTCTCCCTCTCTCTTCCGCTCTTCTTTCTTTCGACATAATCATGCTGAACGTCGTAATCCTTTCTCGATCATGCGTTCACGTCCATCATGGCTTTAACGTGCACCTCTTCGGGAAGCGTATTAAAATCTCATTGGATGTTGAGTATAAGGGATCTTATTATATAACTGTACCCTTCCACGACACGTAGACGTGTACGACGATGATACTAATAAAAATCAAAATAACGTATTGTAAGCTCGGTATGACGATTTAATTAGCTAACAGCGGATTTCAGTTATTTGTATCTCTTTTCTTCTGTGTGACCGCACGCCACTAAAGAGAGAAGGGTCCGCGCCGACGATGAGGGCACCGCTGATGGAGGGATCGATAAGAAGACGAGGTGATGTCCAGAGGTATCCATTAGAGAGTTAACGCGTCTATTAAAGTGTTAAAAGAGAGGCTTCGATGTGACATCTGGATTTAACCTGTCGCTTCTCGACAAAGATATCTATCGCGCATCAAATTCATCTTTATAATGAGATTCAATGATTTTGCATTATACATTTTCTTCTTCCCTATAGCTTTCATATATTATTTCGGTCGATCACGAAAACAGTCATCGCGTGTCAAACCAGATAAGAAAGTGAACCCTTAACCGAACCGGACTAAATTTTTTGCGAGGCCCCGTTTCCTGGTTTAATTCCTATTTAGTGTAGTTTCAGGTCCTTAAAATTGGTCAGCACTGCTACAATGTGTCAGCGGAGCAAAGAAGGTAATTTTTTTGCAACAATTCGGTGCGCCGCGGGCAGTGTTTAAACGAGCACAAATAACCATAATGAGGTTGCTACGAAAATTTTGTTCAAAATTCAGAGCGAGCATTCGTAAATGCGCGTGCATCTCGAAGACGAACGTTCTCAGAAGGATAAACTCTAATATATGCAAATCCCTAGTGCGGTCGAAATGCGAGAAAGTAGCCGAAACACGGCATTCGCGGAATCGATTCATAACTCGGTGACCATGGACAGGATGCATCGTTAATAGCTACGGCCCTTTATACAGGGTGTCCGAAAAATTATGATCACAATAATGGGGATGCATTTTAGAATAAATTTGAAACCCAATTTTTACCTTTAAGATAGAAGCTATTTATTTCTTTCTCTTTAATTTATATTTAATTGATTCTCTTTGATATTTTGCAATTTTCCTTAAAAATATATATGAATAATCATATTACAGAATATTAAAAAGCAGAGAAGCAGGTCTATCTAGACAAACTTACATATATAATCATATGCATAAAGAAAATTATTCAATCTAATTTTACGTACGTTTTTATGATAGAATAAATGCAATTGGATAATTTTCTTTATGCATGTGATTATGCAGCTATGCAAATATAAAGATCCGAACGCAACTTGCATAGCTGCACAATCATTTGTATCAAGAAATTCACCCACATTTATATTATAACGACGGACGTCAAATCTGATTAAATAATTTTTTTTGTGTACACCATCATGCAATTATGCAAATTTGTCTGCGGATAGATCCTGAAACTTTTGATTAAACTTTTTTCCAAATTAACATTCCAATAAATAAACCATACCAAGTATAATGTTCCAACAAACAATTTATACTGTTATAAAATTCACATATTTCGCAAATTAATGTTCAATAAAAACAATCTTAGTTTCTTGTATTCAGGCGAAAAAGATGTAAAACGAGTGATACAAGGGCGAAGGCGATGGCGCGGTCAACCGCTATATGTTTGTTTTGCTTATCTGAGACAAATTTGCTGTCTTGTAAGCGGTAGAAGGGTCGCCTTTGACAAACGGGGAGTGCTTCTAGGAGAGTCAGACATGAGTATGTAACACACATGAACAACTTTTAGGCGTGTATATGGGAGAGATCTCTCTCTCCAGCGTCCAGCCGAAACGAGTCCCAGAGTCTTTTTCTCCGATTTTTCCCTCCTCGTTTCCTCTCGCTCTTCCTCTTTCTTCGAGCGGCCCTCGTAAAACTTGGTCGACTTTTCCCGGCAGTCCAGCATTGACTTTTTCGTGGACGACGGGAAAAAGCACCGTACTTCTGGACTCCAGGAAGCTCCGGATGGTTATTTATTTCGGTCGCTACCGAACGTCCAACGCTATGTGGCTTTCCATTCACGGGAGAATTTACTGCCGATGATCGCTTCCGCGTGGCGAGAGATACATACGCTTGCGAGGGATAACTTGCATTCTAAATATTAGCGTGCGATAAAGCGAAAGTGCCTTCTCAAGGATTTGACAAACGTATCGAAACGCTTCGTTAACTTTATGTTCAACATGTTCGCGCGATCTACGATATCATTTCCATACTAAAGAAATAAATACCTTGTTAAAAGAAAAGGAGGTTATTATATATGTATCGTAAAAAAAGTTAATCACAATAATTAATAAATAGATAATTAATTCACGATTCTACCAGCAAATACACGTTGAAAATCATATGAGATATATATCGCTATCATTAAGTGCACGATGAGAGAATAATATGTATTAATTAGCGGACTTTAACGCTCTGATGCTTTCCCTAACAAAGGGAAAACGCAGCTAATGTAAGACGTTAATCAGATTTATGGCGAAGCCCAATGTCATAAATCTACGGAAATAGTCGGTGAACCGTATCGCCAAATCGCGCTGCCGACAGGAAGAATCCGATCGAGCATTATTCTTCGGTCGAATAGGGTGAGAGACGGTCTCCCGACATAATTAATTATTAATTAGGATTACCGTCTCCACCCCAGGGCGACCTCTCGACGACGACGTAACGACTTCCTTCGTGCCTTCGCCCCTAAAATAAACGGGCGACGGTGTGGAGACTGCTAAGTAACTCCATGAATTTTCCGGCTGCGCCCCCAAGGCTGTTTGTGCCCTTCATGCGGGGGTGTAGCTTCTAATCATTCCTATCTCCTGGCCACACCCTCGCCTTCAATGTCCACGAAGTCTGTCTTCTTCGCAAAGACTATTTTTCTTCCTCTCGTCTTGTGTTCTATGACGAAGTTCTACGACGAAGTTCCCTCCAGCCCTTCGCCACATTTTTTCCTGTCCTTTTTTTTTACTGCCCGACAGGCTACGTTTCCTCGTCGTTCTGGAGCAACAATTTTTCCTCGCTTTCGCCGCTAATGCGACACTAAATCGGCCTTAGGCCATGGTGGGTCGTGGCGAAAGGCGTTAACGGCTGGCCTTAACGAATCCTCGGATGCTCCCTCTGACGTGTATATGGCTGAGACCTGCGTGCGACACGCGAGCTCTCGGCGCGCACTACGATTTGAGAATATATTCTCTAGGCGCTATCATTATTTCCCCTTTCCTTCACGAATCCGCTGGTGTCAGTCGTGAACTAATTCGAAGTACATTTAACCCGCTCGCTCACGGAACGCTCTCGATGACGAACGAACACGCGAGTTGGGTAAACCTCAAATAGGAGGCATATTATCTTTAAAGCAATTGATTTTAATATTCGCGGTCCTTTTGACGATTCGTACGTATTATGAATTACTCATGGGTTACAAATAGTCACGAAAGTAAGGCATTATCGGGGCACAGATGACCAGATAGCCACAGATCAAATTGTCAAGAGCATGTGTTACAAACCGTGTATTGCATATTATGCTAATAAAACTCCAGGAACAGTCGAGCATTGTCTGCTGGTTTTCTAATATCGGTAGAAATGTATCAAAAAAACGTTAACTCTGCATTATGCTCCATTCCTACTGTATTTCTGTTATTATATGACTGCAAGTCTCGTAATTGCAAAAACCAAAAGCTTAAAAAGATCACAGTGGATACAAACCAAATAGCAAGGCGACATCAAATGATATCTTATTGTAACGTTTTAACATCAATTAAGATGTTGTTAAAACGTTACCTTGTTACGTGTGGATAGAAATCTGCTTTAAAATCATTATCGAATTTACTGACAACTGTGAGAACATAAATTACTTTTTCAATTCAAAATGTGTGTAAACAATTTTTATGGTAATTATGATATTAAATGATTTATAATGCGAATCAATGATGGCTGACAAGATACGTGACGCTTGAATTAATCGCTGGAGATTGTCTGGTGTACGTGCGTTTGTATGTTTGTCACAGAAATACATTCATCTTACGCGGACGCACGTCGCACGCTCGAATCGTGACGAAGAAATCGACGGCGGGAAACGAAGGGCGCGAAAAGGGGAAAGGCGGAAGTAAATCATGCAACCCCCGTGACGACGTCGGTGCGATGACAAACGAGCACCGCCGACGTCATCGCGCAAGAAGTGGAAGCGACATCTGATAACGACCTTAATCGCATTAAGGTACGTCCCCGTCCCTCCACCGTACAATCCTCCGCCGGTCGTGATCGCGTCCCTAATGTCCTGAGAAAAACCATCACAATTGCAGATAAATCGCTTCTAACCGAATGTACCAATATCTCTTCGTTGACAGTTTCTGTTTTATGCGAGAAGGTTGATGATAATTGTTGCTTCAAACTGAATTTGGAAAACGTCTTGGATCAGAGTTGCATGTAGTGCAATGTTGTAAAGGGAAAGTTAAATGCATCATCAAATATCACTGAAAATTGAGCCACTTCGTTTTATTTCGAGAGTGTGAGGTGCCTCATCCCCCACGCACAAAAAGCATTTCGTCACGCGTCATTCTCGAGGGTCGCGGCATTCTCGACGACTTAAACACACTTGTGCCCCTCAGAAAGAATGAATTCAGCTTGCAGAAAAGGATTAAGCACGCAGCACTTTTCGCAGTGTCTCGCGTACGATGTACAGGTCGCGACACCACCGGATTATCCGCGCGATTCGGAGGTGAATTTGTAGAGGCCGTCATAAATTAAAGCGGAGGCGAGAGAATAGCGTTACGGGTGGGTGAGAAAAGGGGAAAAAAAAGGAAGTCGACCGAAGGACAGAGAAAGAGAGAACAGTGGCCCTTCGCGGTCCTATACAGGTACGGCGACAGCACGCGACGACAATATGCTGCGTTCAACAAAATCATCCCAGAACGAGGGAGAGAGAGCGCGAGAGAGGGAGGAAGTTCAACCCCCTCTGACGACAATGCGACATTTCATTATTAACTCTCCCGTTGCGCCGCCGTCATGCGCTCGACCCCAAAGCGAGATTCAAATTAAACACGCAAATATTTGCGTATTTTATTCCCGGGGTTTTGTCGGCCGGCCGCGTTTTGTTACCTGCTCGCGCAGCGCGCAGAGTTTAATTCGTTTTGTTATAAATACATCAGCGGTCGCGGCAAATTACCTTTTACGAGTGCGGGGACGGAGGAGAGGACAGAGAGAGAAAGAGAGAGAGAGAGGGGGGAGAGGAAAAAATGCACGCGCGCGAGGGAAACCTCGCGTGATGGAATAACAGCAGTGATAGATTTTTCAACAAAATTGAATGAATGGTGGCGAATTATACAAAAATTCATGTCCATTGTTTCGGAAATGCGCCCGCTGTTTAACGCCGCACCGGTTAAAATAGTTAAAATCTCCGCGGGGATCGTTCGCGCGTCAGCGGGCAACGTTAACTTCGTTTCGACAAAAAAAAAACCCGAGTGTATTTTTGTTAACTTTACAATAGAGCATGGATATGTGATAGCATAGCTATAGATAAAAGTGGACACGTATTACAAGGAGAAACAATCTCGTTGTCGCGGGATCAATGAAAACAATCGATTGTTACTTACCATGCTCGTACGGATTCGGAGTAGCAGCCAGTTTCTGGGTTTAACATTTTACGATCGCTATCTGACCTGAAAGACAGAATATAAAATTCATTAATATTAATCCCATTAGTTGTATGATAAAATGCAATGCATATATATATATATTATATATACACATACAAATCATACACACTCTCTAAAACTTTTAGAGTGAATTGTCACTTTGAATACTGAAATCTCGCTTTTAAAGATTGAAAATTAAGCTATTCTTTTTCAAGTCTGGTTCAATTTTCACTTTACAGTGAGATTCCACTCAAAAGAATGTAAAGAGTATATAATATGTACGTATGTGGGAAAAAAGTTTTGCTAAGATACCTAAAAATTTGGCTATAGATACAGATTTGAAAATAAATTTTGTTGAATTATCAAAATAATTATGTAAAACGATCGAGCAGATTGTTCGAATATCAAAATTTTTTGCAGCATTGCTGATCAATGCTTAAGTTTTACATAATTATTTTTATGATCCAACAAAATTATTTTCAGATTTATATCTAGCTAAATTTTTAAATTATTTTTTCGTTTTGCTGAAGTATTTAAAACTTTAGCTAGAGGCAGATCTAAAAATAAATTTTATTGTATAATTATATACTATCAAAATTTAATTATATACTACAAAATAGTTATGTAAAACGCTCAAGCTAGTTGCTAAAATAATGTCAAAACTTTTGTAGCATTGCTCGTCATGCTTGAATTTCCTGTACAACTATTTGATGATTCAACAAAATTATTTCCAGATCTGTATCTATCTAAATTTTGAGATATTTCAGCAAAATAGTTCTTTTCGTGTATATGATACTACTAAAATATGTAATTAATTTTGTTAATGTTTCTAATTAACGACGCGGCGTGTGTCGTTTCCGGCTATTTCGTATTTTGCGCGAATATCCTCTCGCAGAAGAAGCAGTTAACAAGCGCGACGACGACGACGACGATGAGGCTGTCGGCAGTCGGCGGGACGTATTTTCGTCCAACCTGTTAACAGTGACGTCAGTAAAGATAGACGAGCGACAACCGGCCATTATCGTCTCAACGTAGTCGACACGCGGGATGAATAATATACGCGCGTAACGAACGCGCGGGGCGGCGTCGATGGTGACAAGGTGTAGTCCCGTGTTGTGCGGCGGAGTGTGGAGCACGACGTATGTGTCGATACGTTTATTTGCAATACGCCTATCGTGCGTGTAATAACGAAACGCACACGCACACACGTGCGCGCGTGCACCGCCTCTCTCTTTATGTATGTACATATTATACCGTCGTGACTTCGCGGCATACATTATCCATTCGGAATTTATTGGGCGCTCTTTTCGACGAGGATATTTTCGTATCGGCTTTATCGAATTATCGCTGGTGTCGCTGACAATCGAGAGAGAACATCAAATTTTTATACAGAGACGAAAACATAATTATCAGAGATGAATAGAAATGTATAATATATTTGAAATAATGTTAAGTAGAACGAAATGATGAATATTAAATCTTCATTATAGTCAACCGGGGTCTTTTGAATTTTGTTGTCGCGACATAATATGATTTAAGAACGTGTACGGTTTTATATCAAGTGGACTAACAGATACTTATCACCATAATCGCGTTATAGGCGCGTTTACGAAGCCTCTTGTCACGGTCAGAATACGTACAATAAAGTTACACAAAAGAGTTGCTGGAATCTGCCACGCATATTACATCGTGTAGTCATCAAATATATCTCTATACGAAACGGAACGTTTATTCCAAACAGCTAATCCTTTGATTTCTTAATCTGAACGACGCGGGCGTATGTTTGCGTGTTGTGACAGCGGGCATTATCGTGCGACCGATTACGTGCGACATCGTGGGCTATAGGTGAGAGCGAGGTGGGGCCGTGAGAACCCCATCTGCCTACAGAAAGGGTGAACGGGGCGAATGGATCGAAAGCGGGACGAGGTAGGAGGCGCGCTTTCTCGTCGAGGGTGGAAATCACTGTCCGCAGGCATTAGGCATTCATGCGTGCCGGTTGCGTGAGCCTCGTCGTCGCACACCCCACACGTCTGCGCGTGCGTGCACGACCGTATGTGTGTGGGAATGTGAATTCCGCCGACGCTATAATTCGGTAGGGGTCGGTAGGAATGTGATTTTTGGTGAGCGCAATATGTCGCTGGGGCGAACAGATTCGCCCTTAGCAAATAGGTTGTTTGTCGGAGAATTGGAGAACAGAGAATGAAAGATCGGCTTGAATAAGTTACTCGGTGAACGAAGAGTGAAATCATTTTTCTTTATTATGCTGCAAATAGATGCGATCTTTTTTTGTTATTTTCGTATAAGAAACACATTTGCCATTTTTCGACTAGCATTCCACTGGAGATGGACGGTTATCCAGACGCAGATGCCATTATTTTATTAAAGATTGATAATTATTATCAAAATAGAAACTTTCTTACCTATATGTTGCACGTTCTTGGAAAATCATATTATTTCCTAACAAAAACTTTTTATATCTGGAAGATTTTCATGGTCTTTTATCTATCGAAGATATTTTTCCAATAGCCGAGAGAACATTAGAAATATGCACTTAAACAGATTTTCGAAGCTAGATAAACCTTTTTTTTCTATCAGCAGAGAACTGAAGAGTAGAATGGCTAAATCAAAATAACCAATTTTTAAAATATTTGGAGAACTTTCCCATTACATAGAGAGCTGAGGACGTGTACGGAAAAGAGCAGAAATTCTTCAGCGCATTTTTCTTCAGCTTTTGTTAAAAGCTAATTGAAAAATCTTCAAACACAAACCGAAAAACTAAGATATTCAAGGAAAAATGTCGTCGATATCCCATTTAAAGTAAAGTAGATATTGCCACTGAAATACAGTGTTGTTCCATGCAAAAATCCTTCAATGTCGTAAAAAAACCTTCCACTAGCGTCAATTGAACCAAACTAACAAAAAAAGAAAGTTTAATCGATCTCGAAGGGGGGATAATATTTGTGACATAACGATATTGAGATATATGTATAGCCTGGCATAACCTAGCAACCTTTGCATAACCTGGCCTTTGCATAACCTGGCAACCTTTTTGCACAAAATTGTAGTAAAAGATTTGCCTCCAACAAAGGGTTTCATTAGTAACAGCTTTCAACTCGCCAAGAATCTAGATAAACTAAAAATCTCTAATGACGATACTCTTTTTTCGTTAGATGTGGTTTCTCTATTCACAAACGTTCCAACGGATTTAGTGTTGGATGGTATCAATAATAGATAGCATTTGATACAGGTTAATCTAATGTTTATCTAAGACAGAGTTTTTTAATACGATTAAATTAATTCTTGACTCCACATTTTTTACATTCAATGACAAATATTATAGACAATTCTTTGGAGTTCCCATGGGCTCTCCTTTATCTCTAGTAATTGCAGACATAGTTTTGCAAGACTTAGAGATATTTGCTTTTAATAGATTGACGATAGAGCCTTCATTTTATATACGTTACGTAGACGACATTGCATTAGCAATTAACAAAACACACATTAACGATCTCTGTCTTACTTTTAATAGCTATCATCCACGTCTTAAATTTACATTAGAGGAGGGAGGTGACAAGCTTAATTTTTTGGACTTAACTTTGATCAAAAAGAATGACTCTATATCCCGTAACTGGTATCAGAAACTTACGTCTTCTGGACGCTATCTTAATTATTTTTCTCAACATCCTCTATGGCAGAAAATTGAAGTGATAGTTTAACAGATAGAGTTCTACTGTTGTCACATCCTTCTTTCCATACAAAAAACTTCGATAAAATTATCAGAATATTACTGAACAATGGTTACCCTCTGAACTTGATTTTCTCCACCATAAATAAAAGACTACATAAAAAATTCTGTGAACGGAACAGTCTTCAGAATAATCAAACGGTTAATAAAGAAGTAGAAAAGAAACAAATTTTCTTCACAGTGCCTTTTATTGCTGGTGTCTCAGAAAGAATCAAAAACTTTTTAAAGAAGACAAACATTATTAAAATAGCGTACAAAGGTGTCAACAAATTAAGCAATTATATTAGAGTACAGAAAGACAAACTTCGTTCCAAAATTTTACTCGAGTAAAGACTGATAATTTCTTCTTGCCGAATAGTTATAATTCGCACTTGACACTAGTATAAAACCTTCCATTTCCAAAAATCTTCCTTCAATCTTCCGAAGGGTCTTAAAACCTTCAAAATGAAAGAAAACCTTCTAATAGAATAACATTGTTGAAATATCATGTACTCTAGCTGTCACTAGCAATTAGTAACGATATATAAATTGGACAGTGAATAATGTTGAGGCTGGGTGTTTCGCGCATTACATTGCGCTACGGAATGCACGAAAAGGCGCTGAGCACTGTGATGCACTTGCATTCGCAGAAATTTGTAACGCAACGCGGAGACAACGTTCTTAGCTCTCGTAATCCGAGAGAATTGCCACGGTAGCTTGATATGAACATGAAATTTACACGACAATTGGATAGCGTTGCGAGATTTCGATACGATCCGAATCAACGGGTGCCGATAGGCAATTATTTCTCGTATAAAAATTTTGTAACACAAGCGATAATTCTTATATTTAGTTGCATTTTTCCTGCTCGAGAAATAATCATATAAATAAAATACTATCATATTTTTATTTTGATAATTCCGCGCGATACAGGAACTCAAATTAAAATCGTCTTATCGTAATTGACAAAGGTGCAGCGAAGCACCGTGAGTTTGTATACAGTAATTGCCATGATGACAGATTGTCCTGAATGACGATCGCACATTCCTTTGTCAAGTAGAGCGTAACTCAGCGGCAAGCATTCGAATTAATAGACGTAGCTTTCGATCTATCTTTGGGCATGAGCATAGAGTATGACTTATGCAAGCATTCAATTTCACCGAAAATATAACGAACAAAGATATATATTAAATGTATAAAATGTCAAAAAATAAAAATACTGCAATATATATACACACAATTACATTACCGTTCATAAATTTAGAAACGATTGCAATTTTCACATATTCGCATCTCATATAAAGTTAAGTAACTCTGTGAAAAAAATTCTCATAGAGAGGTTTTCAAAATTGCATTCTAAAGAAGAGAGATAGAGCTGTAAAAATTTGTCTTTTAGTTTTATTTCTACATATTTTATTGCTAAGTTACATAAAATTGAAAATTGGTACTTTTTCAATATTTTTGTTTTACTTACAAAGAATTGTAGCTTGATGAAACTTCATAGGAAAAATTAACAAAAAATATTTTAAAGTAGGTTTTCTAACTTAAAAATAATTTTAAAAAAATTGAAACTATGATTCTCTTTCTTCGCAACAATATTGAATTCTTGTGTAAAAACTCATTTTTGTAAAATGTTTTTTAATCTTAAAATTAAAGAGTTTACAGAAAAAAGAAAAAAACAATTTTTTAACATAATGTTCTAGATTCGCATAAATTTTTTTAAAAATTCTTAAACACTTTATTTTACTTGATTTTAACTTTTTTTCGAGAGAAGTAAGAAAATAATAAATATTCCGAACTTATAAACAGGAAATCACTGAAAAAAATGTATGTAATTTTCATGTAAAATTACATGCATTTTTTTCAGTGTATACAGGGTGTCCCACTCTACTGCATTTTTCTCTTAAAAATTTGAAATAATTTTGAGTCGAAAATGTCGAGGCTATAATACAAATAGCTGCGTAACATAGCTATGTCACATAACTTAACTATCAGCTAACATACATGTAATATAAATATTAACAGTCAAATTATATACATACTTTTTGTATTATTTTTAATCATTACTATAAGTCACCACTGCTTCTTCAAGAGATTGCTCCTTTAATGTCTAATTGTATGACAGCAAGATTTTTACCTGCATCTGAAAAAGCACGGAGAAAAAAGATTTGCTATGAACGCAAAAGGGATTGCAAAATATGTTTATCAAATTTCTTTGCTGTTTATAGCAAACAAATTTGCATATTTAACAAATATTTTGCATTTGATGCAAATAATCTTTTGTAACGAGTAAAAAAAATTGCGCATTAATTTGTATTTGTTACTAATATAATCGTAATTATGACAACGTATATTTGCCCATGTTTTGCATTTCAATTTTTGCGCGCTTGTAAGTATGGCTTTCTAAAGTTTTCAATTAGGTCAGAGTCGGATTTCATATATTGCAAATTCTGTTAATATACATGTAGTAATAAAATAAAAAGAAGGAATTTTATTTTACTTTATTTTAATTAATTAATTTAATCTCATCTCAATCTCTATGTCTAAATATTATATGCAATTATATATCTTTTGCTTATTTAATAAATATATTTATTTTTATTGCAACTGCAGCAAATCTTGATTGCTGGGTTAACGAATATAAATCGACAAATTTATTTGTTACACCTACAAATAATTTTGCGATCCCTATATTCACAAACTTGCCGTTACGGCAAGGGATTTTAGGAAATTAGCAATCATAGCAAATTTTTTCTCTCCGCGAGGATCTTAGTTTAAGAAAGAATACGTTATGGGCAATATATTAGAGATAATATATTTTGTAAAAAGGGTTCCAACCGAAATCTTCTTTAGAAAATGTCATTTACTTTCGTCAAGCTTGCTTTGAAATCTGTGACATCGACTAATTATCCTCAGAAGAGTCGGAATCTTTTAGAAATTTTAACAAGAACAATCAATTCTTTATGAATACACAGGTATAGGTCGAAAGTAACAAAAAAAATATTTAGTTAATAAATAAGAATATTTAGATTTTCTCACTGAACCATTTGTCAAAATGACAAAGAAATTCTACCTAACAATAATCATCCTAAACGTTGCTTGTCTGACTTCCATCTGGATAACATATGTTATATTGTACATCTTATACTTAATTTAATAACGAGAAATTTTTACATCTTGTAATAGTAACTTTTATAATTTGACTTACTACGCTCTGAATAACTGATTTGTGATCTATGGAGAAGGAGGTTAGTCACAGAGACTAAGCAGCAAAGAGACAAAAATTAGGCAATTCCCAACGAGACAGTAGGGAGACACTCATCCTTGGTCTCACATAGAATATAATTTCAATATCTTCCAACTATTGTCAATACATCTATGATAATGATCTACGAATTTACTGAAGATGGTTTGAAAAAACCGAAACATCCAAATAAGTTGGTATCGACAATCACTGTATAATTTCAATATATATATTATGTGAATATTGTTAAACTATTGTATAAATTGCGCATCAATTCCCGCGCTGCGTTAACGCTCTCATTGTCTGTATTTTATATTATTATTTTTTAATTTCGAGAACCCGATTAGTATTTAAATTTTGAATAGTAATCTTTTCAAGTCGACTCCTCCTCTTCTAATACAAATATTATCGATTGGTCATAAGAAAATATTCATAAAAATTGTATTATAAAATTGTATTGTTAAATATTAACCTTATTGAATTATTTTATATATATATTTTATATATACATGCATATAACATTCATTTTTATATAGAAAATATAAATTTCCGATTCTAGAGAGAGAGACAGAGACAGAGACAGAGACAGAGACAGAGAGAGAGAGAGAGAGAGAGAGAGAGAGAGAGAGAGAGAGTCACTTTTTGCAGATAATATAGGCACTTGATACATCCTTAACATAAAATGTGATTCATCGAAGGAATTTGTGGTCATTTCATTGGAAATGATCTATGGATCGGCTATCACCCGTACAAGAGACCTCTTTCGGTGTAAGACCCGCAGAACATTGCGCAAATACCGTGTCCCCCGTGGCATAATCACTGTACTTAAGGGGAGTGGTTGTACCACCCGTGACCGGGTTCCCATAACCCCAGCGTTATTAAATGCCAAAGCGAAATCACGTCGTTCACATCGTGCCGTCCCACACGATCGGGCCGTTTTGGCAGGTGCTTCGACCACGGATTTCCCATAAAAAGGGAACGCCGTGCGCGCGACTTTAATTATGCTCCACCTGCTCCCGTCGAAATTCCCATGCCGATACGATTCGCGATGGGGAATCCGACGTGATTTCTCGTCGCCGTAACCGGCGTTACGCATAAATCAGGGTGAACGAATATTATTTAAATATTTATGACGATTGTAACTGTAATGGCATGCGTAACCCCCTTCATTAACCCGCCGACAGAAGAGATAGTCCTAACAATCTTCGAATATGTATCAAATTTTGCCGTAACATTATAATCGCACCGTTGAATTTAATTTCGTGTAATAATTTTCAACGCAAACCATAGAATAAGTCTCAATAGAATAAGAATTACCTTCCGTGACTGAGCTTGAAATTTAATTACTATTTGCGGAACATTATTTCTTCAGTTCGTATTAGCGTATCACAACAAAGAGCTGTGTTAATGAAAATAGCGGATCGTCGCAATCAGCGTGATCACTTATACAAGTCTACACACAAAACTGCCACCGAGCACATTGCAAACTGAGTTTCGCGGAACGCGCCGTCGCCGAAATGAAATATCTGAGTTATCGCGCGCTCGCCATGCAAATTCGCATCGCGCGTCGAACAATAAAGAGGAAAGAAAGAAAAGAAACGCGCCCGAAATACGAACAAGTTATTCCGGCGAACGCAAGGAAGATGGGGGTTAAAACCTGGCCAGTTCACGTCGCCGCGATGCCAGGCGTCGGTATCCGCGTAACAAATCGCTCTTTTAATCACGAGTGGCTAGCTGCCTCGAGTCATTTGGCCCTAATGGCAGCCTCTTGTTTAGGCGTACCGGTCGCAACGCGGTAGGTTGCCGGGCAATTTCGTTCGGGGCCGTGCCGATACGCCGACGTTTTGTTTAAACCACCCCAGCTCATTACTCATCGTTCGTGGACGGCACAAAGTAACCCTATGACGTGCGATCGCCTTGACCGAAGCGGCAGAAAGATTGTGTGTCAAAACAAGCTCGCGTGCTTCTAGATTCGTCCGGAGAACGGACCACCTTCACCTGGTGGATCATTTGTAAGCGAACTCGAATATAAGTGTTTACGCGTTCATAAAAAAATGATTGCGACATGTGAAATATAATCTGAATACTTTACAAAATGTTGCTTCACATGTATCGATATTTAAAAATTAAAGAGATAAATTTATTTAAAATACATATATATATGTATTAGTCTAACATCTAACTTTGACCGTAGTTTCTCGTATTTAGTCGATTTATAAATATAATACTTCTTGTACCTCTCAGCAATGTTTCTCTTGTCAAATAAATTATCTCTTGAAGTGCTCCCCTCCTCTCTTTCTCTCTCTCTCTCTCTCTCTCTGTCTCTTTAGGAAAAGAAAGCAAATCTTTTCTTTCTTTCTCTAAAAAAATTCCGAGATAAAATAAAAGACGCACATTTTTTAAAGACATTTTTTCAGACTATTTGTTGAAAAATTAAAATTTTTTTTTAAGTGCATTCGTTGATAATGGCAATCGAGATATAATGACGAATGATTTTGTTCCACAAGGCTATGATAATCTTCGACGAACCAAATTTGATGACCATTTCTTTTTTTTAGAGAACGCACTACAAAAACGTTTTAATTTCAGCAATTTCAATACTGATTATCAATCTGCGGCAGGATAATGGCAAATCTTTAGAGAGATCTCCAATGGAACATCATTCGAAAGATGGTAATCGTGATCGGAACCTTTCCTTGTACAGAATATGTTGCTTATGCAACATGAAAAAAACAATTTTATTGAAATATCTAAAAATTTAGCTAGATATATATTTAAAAATAATTTTGTTAAACTATAAAAATAATTATGTAGATCGCTTAAGCTGGTTGTTAGAATGTCAAAACTTTATGCAGCGTTACTCATCATGCCTGAATTCCCTATATAATCATTTTGATGGTCAAACAAAATTATTTTCATATTTATATTTAGTTAAATTTGTAGATATTATAACAAAATCGTTCTATTCATATATAAATTTTACATGTATAGAGAGGAAATTGATTTTCCAACAATATTCCAAGTTCACCGGAAAAAAATTTAATTATAAATTCCTGCGTTACCCGAAACGTAGTTATATCGCGAGAGCAGCGCGTTTTGACGAACGTAGACATCTAATAACAACATTGGTAAAGTCAACGAGCCGCTACGGTCTCATCAACGGATGAAATCAGCGCGAACCTGCATAGGTTCCGCACCCTTCCGGTTCCGGTGTTCCGGTAGGCTTGCTCTATCGCTCGGTCTCTCACTCTTTTTCGCTCTCTTTCCCCCTCATCGTCAGAGGAACCCCCGGCTTCCGGTATTCAGGTGGGATACACGCTCAGCCGAG
>NW_017256633.1:1057681-1125798 GCF_001594055.1 Mycetomoellerius zeteki | reverse complement strand
GGATCCTACTTCTCTCCCGCTCGCCCCGTTCCGCAATAGGTCGTGTGTCGGATTCGCTTTCGATGGTGCTTCCGGTAGTTGATGCCACAAAATTCAATTTATCGGGATCTTATCTTCTGCGTCGCATGCGAACGAGTTAAAATCAAAGGTGTGAGAGAGAGAGAGAGAGAGAGAGAGAGAGAGAGAGAGAGAGAGTTATTTTCATTCAACAGAGTCACATTTAACCTTCCTATTAATGTATAATATTCGGATACAAATTTCGAATTAAAATAAAAAATTTTATATTTTATATTAAATAAAATTAAATTCGGCACGCAGTTTGCAGGATGTAAGTATATAAGTTCACACTGAATTATTCAAACAAATCTTTACTAAAGGTCCAGCTTAATGATTAAGGCCTTTACTTCCTATTTATTTTTATATTTCCGTACCATTACATTTTTCCTTATGACGCTTCAAATTCCCATTCTTCGAACAAAAAGAATTATAGTTTTGCACAGATCTCATTTTTACTTTTATAGTTAAAAACCTTGAAATAACGATGAATCGTAAAAGGGTGAAAAATCAAAAAGGTAAAATAGAAGAATTTCCGATGTTTCTAAATAAGGTTAAAGTTAAAAATGAGTTTTCAGTATTTTCAAAGAAACCTGCTGTCATAGTTATTATAAATATTAATTAAGCGTAGATCTTGACGAAAGAAAAATTTGATCACCCTTTCTCGTACATTTTCATCGCTAGATTTATCAACACTATACGACATGAATCCGTGCTTGCCTGTTTCGACGCAAAGATACGATTATAGCGTTTAGATAAGATCGCAACCTGTTACAATAAGTTTTTCACGCTGCAATCCGCGACAGGTTTCAAAATGCTAGTGAGGGAGCTTTCGAAAAAAAATATTCGCGCGTACTATTTGGCGGCTTTACGCACTGACCATTTTTATTGCGCCACTTTTCACTCGACAATGCCGAGTGAGCGTGACGCACACGGGTTCGGCGCGGGTTCATGACGCTGGTTTTTTAGGCTCGGCTGATGGGAAAAAGCGATCGCGACCGGAAGTGGAAGTGGAAGTGGAAATTGAGGCAATGAGAGCGTAGCCCGACGCCGCTCTTATCGAGACATCGTCGGTCTCTGGTTTCCGCAATTTCCTATCTGTCGACTGTGTATACGTCCTGCAATAAAAATACATTTCATCACACCGTGCCGCACCGAAATTCGCGTCCACGCGCGTCGATCGACCGACAGAGCTTGTCGAAACGCACATACTTTGCGTACAAATTACGTAATAAATATAAGATAAGATAATCTAAGAATGTGGTATATATCAGAATAACTTTAAAAATACACTTCACACACCCAGAGAAAGGTTTCTTCAATTCAGAGAAATATTTCTTTGCTATACGGTTAAAGAAAAAATTTAATTCTTTAATTTGGACATCATTTCTTTGATTTAAACATCACTTTTGAAATTAAATAAATTTTTTTATTTGATTTCGAAAAATGATGCTCAAATTAAAGAAATGACGTTCAAATCAAAGAATTAAATTTGTTCTTCTACGTGTAGCAAAGAAACATTTCTTTGAAGAAACTTTTCTCTGAATGTACAAATCTTTGATGTGAATTTTCTCTCGCACGGAATGCAAGAGATCCGGGTTCGACTCCCGGCCGAGGCATTATTTTTCGCAATAAGATTTATTACAGTTTTTAAGTTGGGGAATTTGGGGGGATTATTAATATTTTCAGATTTGATTGCGTTGAAAGTCCGACAACCATATCGGCACGCATTTATCATTTCTGAAATTAATTCATTTAAATGAATTTACAATAGTTCAACATCTTAACATTCTGACCGTTATGGCGCTTCTTAATTTAAAATTATTATGTTTAACATTAGCGGTCTTTCAATCTTATTATTCTTTGATGTGAATTTTGATTATGTAAAATGGTTTTTACAATACAATAGTAAAGCATTTGCTGTAAATTTATTGATATTTAGTGTCAATAAGTTATCGATAAATCTTTATTGCGAAGAAGATAGAATCGTCTATTAATAATAAATTATCACATATGAAGAATGCTAATTATGTTTCTCTATAAATACCATTGTCTTGTTCGAGGCTGTGATTAATTATAACGCTATTTATTAGTGACGTTAAGTTTTATACTATTAGAGATAATATCTGTCTGAAGTATCAATTATATCTTTCAATATTGATAAAATTATACTCGTTGAAATTTTTTAAATAAAACCTACGAAGTTGTATTAAAAATTATACATCAGTCATACACACACACACACACACACACACAATCAATAACCTCTGCAATCTGAAACAAAGAATTGGGTCGTTGACAATTATAAACGTGCAAAAAAAAAAGAAGAAAAAGTGAATAAATATCATGTCAGACGCTGCTTTTCCAAAGCGCATTCAAAAATTGTCTATTGTCGGATTGTTAAAATAAACCTAAAAATATTATACGTATTTAGAGAGGAATGTTTGTCGTGCGAACGACACGTCAGCGTCGGTCGTCCTTTGTGCGTGGCGGAAAATATTTTCCAAGGTATGCGAAATCCCGGCATCGGTTTCATCCGAATTCAGGACGGTTTGATGGCGAAAACTAACCGTGAAGAGAAGAGCTACGGCATGCCAGGGAGGGCGAGGGGGGACGGCGAGGGGGGACAGCGAGAAGGGGCAGGGAGAAATTTACCCTTGCGGCAACATTGCGAGAGTGCACACCTGGCCGAGAGCTGTGCAGCAGCTGCGGCTACAGACCCTCCGACGCCGACAGGGGATGAAAAGGGGAGGGAAAACGAGCGCAGAGCGAAGAGTCGTTGTGGGGCATCACGGTTGCCGCGCGTGCGAGAGAAAGAGAGAGAGAGAGGAGAGGAGGGAAATAGAAAGAGAAGAGTGCAGGGAGAGGTGCACAAGGGTCTGGATGCTGAGATTTCAGTTACGTGTTCGTCCTGCCAAGATTTCAACGCCGCTCGACGCTGGAAATCGAATAGGGATAAGGTATGCGACTATTTCGTCCGATACGATAAACGACGCTTCTCTGTATTGGATGTAGTATAAATGCGGAAAAGCAAATCAGTCCGCATTTCGCGTCTCATGCTAACAATAAGTATGATTATTACATCTTCTGAATGGAACAAACGTTAGTAAAAAAAAAAAAAAATACCAAAGATGTAGGGCGTGTAACGAAAAAGCAGCGTTACATATTAAAGTCTAAACCTCACAAGCAGCATCATAATTAACTAAATGATTGAACGATCAAGCAATTAAATAGGCGAATAATTATGTAAGAAAGAGTGACTTTTTAATAAAGATAAAGTATTTCTCTGTGAAATAATTTTTCTTTATTTGTCCCGATGAGTTCCTTAACCACTGTTTCGCACTCTCTCGACACAATTCCTTTCTAAGGGTGTGCAGGTGAATTTATTCAAATGCCGATCAATTCAAAAGGGCTCATCGACGCAAGCATCCTACGGTCTCTTCTTTTCTTTCCCTCTCTATGCCTCTTTTTCTTTCGTTCTCCTTTGTCATTCATCGTACACAACTCTCTTATACGACGATCTTCGTCAGCACGAGGGCTAGGGACAATGACCGTGATATACGATTCTCAAATTTGTTTATAAATGCCTGGGATGGCGCCATTTCAGAATACCCGGGCTACACCTCGTCCTGCGAAAAATGTATCCTCCGTCATGTTCCCCATTCCGAAACCGACAGGTTACTCATGAGAAGTTAAGGGCAAGGGTTATTGAGATATCACGTACAATACTCGCTTCATGGTCGCATGAGTAATCTATTTACATGAAATATTTTATTGAATCATAAAGAATTGAATAAAAATACTGATCATCGAAAAATATCTGAACAAAGTCCATAGTACAAAAACGTAAGGAGTAAACAGTAAGGAAATGGTAACATTGAACATCGCTACTGACCTTACGTTTTTGTGTGTGCCATAGAAAAGAATATAATTACAAAAAAGGGGAACTATACTACCTTGTAAGAAATAAGTAGATTACGAGAGCTTTGGTCTCTCCAACATCTGTCATGCGTCGACATATTAAACACGAGAGAACCGACTCTGTTTTCGTGTATCGATACGGCGCTCATGCTCCGGAAACGAAGTGCCTAAATACCGGTGCACGATTCCGCTCCGAAGTTTTGCGTGATACACTTTCGCGACGATTACGCTCCGAAAATCCGCAACTCGTACCCTCGCGACGGTCGACCTCGGAACACCGAGGACAGAGCTGTCCGAGACAGCTGTCCGAGACAGCATGTAATAATTGTGTGAATAAAGTCAGTGATTGTACGTTATGACAGGACTGTTTATTCTCATTGCTTCGAATTGCCTCTACCCTGAAATTCCTATACACATAAATATATTTCCCTCTCGAACCGCATAAACTTTACTAGTAGCTATAGCTCAGAGAAAAAATATATCCGCCCACCTAAAATCCTGTAATCTTATTATAACCTGTAGGCCTATTCTGTAACGACAGTTCGACGACAGTTTTTCACAATGTAAAATACCTGCGCAACAACATCCCTGGCTAAAATTGTCGTTAAAAAGTTATAGAATAGGCCTACAGGAGCGGAGAAATTTGCAGACCCAAAATTATCTGAACCAAAAACCATTTTTCACTTGTTATTGGGGAGTCATTTTGTCATTCTTTTATCTCTCTTTAAATATACGCAGGGTAGTGTCAAATGAATGAATCAGGGAAAATGAAAAAATATTTTCTCCGGAGCAGTCGGTGTAGCAAAGCAGGTATTACTTCGAAAAGATAAAGCTCCCGCTCTACGGGACAAAATTATAAAAGAAGCGTGTCCATGGCAAGAAGGAAGATCCGGGAGCCTAACTTTATTTACATTACAGTGCCGGCCTGGCTCTCTCGTTGCTTTGTGGCATGCTTGCTATAATGCATATTAATAGGAAATAATCCCTATGAGGGTGGGCGCGGCGGAAAGCAACTCAGGATAGCTCTCGGGACACCCGACGTGATAGAGAAAGACAGAGACGAGAGGAGAAAGAGAGAGAGGGGAAGAGAGAGAGAGTCAGAGCAGGAAATATACTCGCGGATACAAGCGAGGCGTTTTAACGGCGTGACGTGGAAATTTCGTGACGAATTTCCACGTCGGAGATGAATATTCATGCGAGTCGCGCGCGAGCAGTTCGCAGTTGCTTTTTACAAAACACGACTGGTAACCCGAAAGCGTTTGAAGAAAGATTGGAATGCGTAGGAATGAACGTACATGCTTCTTTTTCTTCTTTTTTCCAGGTTGCGTCATTCTTGACCGGATTCTGAATTTCATGGAATTGTTACATGTATATTACGTTGAAAGTTTCTCCTAGATTCAAAAAAAATTCGAATATATCAATCAACAGGCAATTTCAGGATAAAGGGACAATTGATCTAAAAGGTGGTTTTCGTGGTTTTAAGTCGAATTGTGTGATAGTTTTGCTGTGTCATCACAAACAAAGAAAATGTTTTTCTCAAAAAAAAAATACTTTCCCTAGAGATGATGGAACGAAAAAAAATTGCTCATTGTAAAAATTCAATAGTCAATAAGAAAAGATTTTAAACTTTTATGTAAAAAAAAGATCCCGTGGCGAATTTAATGATCATGGTCTCATTTGACATCGGTTTTCTTTTGAAAAAACCTATGTGGCATCATTATCTCGAGAAGAAATTGACATCGGACACATTTTGCTTACACCTGTTCATATAAAGATGGCATTCCACTAAGCACCCCGTGGATTGTGTTTACATTGCATTATGAATGCAACGTGTCTTCTAACGGTCAGAGACACCTCAGCGTAGAAAAATTCGCATAATGTTTTTCTTTTCTTTTTTTCTTTCTCCTATTTTTTTTCTTCCGAGTCATCGTGTCGCGTCACGTCTGCTTCGGTTGGGTGGATACGAAATGGAGCTGTTCAAATATTAACATGGAAAACAGAGAAGATTCCTAGACCTTGCTTAGTTTCGTAACACTGGTAGTCGAGTTTACACGTTTACCTCGAGGTTATCTGTACTCGCTCGTGTTTGCCGACACCTTGGCGTCCCTTTATCCATACACACGTGCGTATATGTGAGCGAATATGTTAAATGCATGCAACTTACTACGCGCAGTAGCGCGCGACCAATCACCCACGCGCGACTTTCCTGTTTCATGCAATTATATCGTGATATTACATTCGTATAGTCGCCCCCTGCAATGATTTCTATATTTATAATAAATCCTAATCACAGTTAGTGCGAGCTGATAGATTCTATTAACGTATTCAATATTTGATTGTGCGTATATGGACGTAATTCTGTCATACGTAAGTGATTTGAGCAACAAAACCTTCATAGATGACAATAATGGCTGCGTTCAGCAGAAAAAGTAGCTTTGCAACTGTTGTAAAATTCTTGAATATGATTGGTTTATACATTTAGATCCAATGAAGAACTAAGGACAAGACCAATCATATTAAAGAATTTTACAACAGTTGCAAAGCTGCTTTCTCTGCTGAACGCAACCATTGATTGCAGCAAACTCTAGGGCAGAAAACTTAACGATTTAATTATTAGAATATCACGGTATTATTTATATTTTCTTTCATAAGATATCATAGTTCCTTTTAAAAACTGAAAGGTGATATAATTACTTATCCGTATCATATTATAATGGTATATTTACAGAAGTACTTGTAGAAAGATCATTTCTAGTAAGAGCTGTATTAATAGGTTCAATATTTGATCAATGTCACATATAAAGATCCAAATACCCTCATATGTGCGTCAAGCAAATGTCGAACACTAACTAAAATAAAAATGACAATAGCTGTTTAACTTATTTTATAATGATCATTATAGTTTTCGCAATAAAATATTGCTCAATTACTATCATATTTATAATATATAATATCGATCTAAATAAATTATCATTTTCGTCTAATATTAAAATCTAAAATATAAATACTGGTTGTAATAAATCACACTTAATTCGAGCCGATATGTACATTGTATAGTCTAAAGTTTCGTTTGTGTAATAAAATACGAGTCCAAACGACTATTATTGCAAAATGTTTGCAGTATAATACTGTGTGCAAACACACCGCTTAAACTGCTATTTAAAAAAGAAAAATAAGAAGCAACAAGTAATGAAAGGTCTGAAATCATTTCTCCGGTCGGGGAACCATCGGCGGGTTCACTCGTATTCATTCGCTCGAGGATCCTAAAGTAGAAAATCAACGACGACCGCCACCGACGCGTACCAAAGGTATGTATAACCGGCACAGACAGTTGGGCGCCCAAAGCGTATTGCGGCAGAGAAGGGCCGCCGTGCCGGTCCTATGCGAAGGACCTCTCAGGTAGCCGCCGTCTCTCTACCTTCGTTACCGGTCCCTTTTCCCTGCCCTCCCCCCTTCAGCGATCCATTCGCTTGCAGCGCGGCCTGTAGTCCACCCCTGAGCAGAGTCTGATCACCCTCCCCCTCGTGTTTCCTCAACGAGAACACCTGGTCGAAGCTAGATTCTAGGCGAGGACCGACAGGATGGTTAGACACGGTTCTGTCGATTTCTCTTCTTTATCTTAGCCGCATAATTTTTTTTGTCTCTCTTAACTTTGCTTTTTTAATTTCTTTTTCATGTTTTATTATACATATAGATGCTCTGAATTTGTTAATTAATGAAAACAAGTTATCATACTGTTAAGAATATTCGAAAATCGTTCAAATAATTAGTCGAGAAAGTAATTCCAGCCTTCACTGCGTTATCCAAAGCGTTTTCTTAAGTTCTCGATACTTATTCTCTCGGTATTGGCACTATTTATACCAATTAATGATTTAGCTTACTAATCTTCTTGACTGATCAGCAAACGTCTGCATAGATGACTCTCTACGAGCTAAACGACGTAATGTGTCTCTGTCAGCTCGTCTCCACAACGAAGCGGCCTCGATACCAGTTTCATACTAATTGTAAGTAACGAAGAATCGCAGTAATCATACACCAATATCAAGAGAGAGCTTGAGTATTTGTGGCGAACTCGATTCGAAGCGAGAAAGAGAAAATGCAGAAGAAAGAATGGTGCGAAGAAAAAAGAGCAAATAGTGAGAAATAGAAAGAGAGAGTGAGAGAGAGGGGGAGAGACAGAGGTGTTTCTCTTTACTTCCTATATGGAAATCACAGAATGCTAGTCTCTGGTCCTGAGCCTCGTGTCTGGCACAATAATCTGAGATTTAAATCAAATCTAGGCTATATAAGCGCGCGACCCCTCTGCGCGCGACCACCGACGTCTTCCGGAAGGTTTGTCCTTTCTCTCTCTTCCTCTCCCATTTCTCTCTCTCTCTCTCACTTACTCATTCACTCACTCACTCACTCACTCACTCATTTTCTCTCTTCTTCTGAATGGAATGTGAGGGACGAGAGAGGGAACAGAGATCGAATCGTCGAAGTAACGCTTTGTAATCGATTTTCAAATAGAAACACAAAATCCGAACACAACGATATGAGCAGTAGAAAAAAGAAAGAAATGTATATATCAATTTTAATGGATGTCGTATGAATACTCACGTACATTGTTATTGAATTGACATAAGCTGATAAAATTTCGAAAATTGTAGTAATTAAGTTCGGTTCAGTGCAATAATAATCTAGCTTTCCTTTTAAATCTTATTATTAGACATATCTAATAAATCGTGATTGAGAGAAAATTAAATTTAAATTATTTCTCTTTCTATATTATTTCTTAAAGATCGGATTAAATCACTGTTGTAAATAATGATTATCTCATATTATCACTATTTACTAAGCTTTCATCAATCAGAAATAAAGGAGAAATCATTCTACCGTACAATCTCTCATGTTCTATTTCTCTCTCTCTCTCTCTCTCTTTCTCTGCTTCGTGCTCTTCGTTTTTCTCTTTCTTCTTTTTTTTTTGCTCCGCTCACTCGTCTCCCGAACACGAAGATATTCCGGCTGAGTTGCGCCTTCTCCCGAACTATCGTGGACCGGATCGAATGGCGGCCCAGGACCGCTTGAGAGGCAAGACGAAGAGGGAGGGAAGAAGTATCGTGGACTCGAAAAGAGTGTGTAGCCAGGGGTGAAATCCGGTAGCCGCGACCATGTCGACCCACGTTTGCGTTCGACGGGGCGCAAAACGGTCGGGCAGCCGCGAAAAGATTTTGTGGATACGGACGCGGGAGAGGCCATCAAAGATATCACGAGCGATCCAGCACTACGGACTCGGACGTTGTTTCAGAATAAAATATCGAGTATATTCGAGTACGAAAAATCAATTTAAGTTTTGTAAAAATACGAATCTGTAATAAAAATTTAAAAAGTGATAACTCTCTCTTTTGCGAGAAAAACATGCGATCTACACAATTCTGCTATATTATATATAATAACAATGGTACAAATCAGCGGAAGTATAGTAATGCATTAGTTTTAAATGTTGCCGACTTTCAGTGGAGTTTGCCATATGCGGATATGACGATAATACAAGGTATAACCATAGCAGGAACACGTGTGCCGCGTGTGCTTTGCACCGGGGCACGCTAATTATAGGTACGTGCGGTTTAAAATTCGTTGGAGAAAATGAAAGAATATTTGCGAGGAACAAAAAAAGTAAAAAAATGAAAACCTGAGACCGAAGATCATTATCTGAGTCAATACTTTCTACAATTTTCATTCACGATTTTAGTTTTCTGCAAAAGGCAAACAAGAAAATATAGAATCTTCAAAGAAATTCAAATATGAAAAAAAAAATTAAATTCAATCTTTAAATTCATAAATTTAGAAATTTTATTTTGTGCAAAAGATGGAAATTATTAAACAATACACCTGCAGATTTCACAATATTTGTCAATACATTGAATACTAAATTTTAATAAATATTTGTTTGAACAATTCTGAGTAAGTATTTATTAAATGTAAATATACCATTTTTTTTTATTAAGTAAATATTTGTTTACGGTGAGTAAATGTTTATTCAGTACTATTATCAAAGAAATGTGTATTAAGATTTAGTAGATTTTTTTCTGTATATCCAACATTTCAAACAAATTGTTAGACCAACTGACTTCTCTTTCCTTTCTGTTTAGATAGCAAGGAAAGTAGGAAAGGATTGACTCGTCGACGCGTGCGACACGACGCGTCTCTTCTTTCTTCGAATCCAGGCGGCTCTTCCGTAAATGCGCGACGACAACGGTTACGCGCGCGATCGCATAATTAATTCGTCGCGCCACGTGTCACGCGTTGACTTTCGCCTCACGCGCATCACCTTCCTCGCGTAATTCCGAACGAGAAGAGAATGCTGATCGTGCGCACTTACTCACTAGCCGCTATTCCCGCGGAAAAACACGAACTTTCTACCGCGCATATCGAATTACCGGACGTGATACCGCGGACGTCACCGGCGATGCTCGACAACGAGCACAAATTGACCGAAAACCCGTAACAGGACGGTGCCAGAAGTTGCGAGCGATACGAATCCGTTCTACAAAAAGGTGCACTCGTTGAAGCGCGAATTACGCTCGCTGATTTAAAAAACCAGCATCGACATGGTGCACGAGTAGTTAATGCACAAGAAACGACACGAATGCGGTACTGGCTGTTATTCTGTGCAAAACGTGATAAAAAGTCAGCAGAATTTTAGAGACAATTTATGTGAATCGATTATTTGTACACCAACAACTTTTTTCATTTAGGAAAGGGCAACATAATTCAGGTTGTATTTAAAAAAAGTTGTTTAACACAAATATATAAAAAGCAACCTTTGTTAAATATTTAAATATTTATAAAAAAAAGTTTTATTGAAGCATCAAAAAATTTAGCTAAATACACAAATCTGAAAATAAATGTATTGATTTTTTTAAATAATTGTACCTATTAGACGCGAGATCAAGTTATTGGCTACTCGAACGTTAAAATTTTTTATAATATTATCATGCTACATAATTAGTTTAATAATTAATAGATTTAGCTGGCCTAATTCTGATATACATTTCAGCAAAACCATTTCCGTATATCTACACACTAGGAAGCAATTAGAATTGCGAGTAAAAGTTAAAGAATAATTGGCAACTGCGTTGGCGGTGCATAATGAAAGACGTAAGGCGCATACGAAGTATCTACACGCCTCGACCTAGCCGCAGCGTAATTGTTCGCGACTTGCGAAACTTACGCGATCGATCGCGGCCGCGCGGAAGCTCGTTAGAAAACAAACCGCCGCAAGCGCGCGCGGCTCCAGCGACAATCGCGTCGAATACGGAGTTTCGTGCGAGCGAGCAAGCTCCGATCGGAAAGCCGATTTTCTCCCTCGTACTCCGAAGCGAATTTAATATCCAAGCGCTCCGGCGACGATGGCGACGGCGACGGCGACAACGACGACGACGACGACAACGACGGGGATGGTTCTAGCGCTCGCGCGTACACGGCCGCACGTGTCCGTGTGTCAAAACCACCGCCGGGGGAGTTTCTTGCTGTAACTAACTACTCGCAAATTTATCGAGGCACCGACTCGAGTTTCTCTCCGCCGGCGGCGGTTCTGGAAGGTGCGTGGGCGGAGGCTACCGTCGGAGGTAACCGGGGAAACTTTCCAACAGTTTCTCCTCCTCCACCCCCGTCCCTGCCACTCTAGTCCCTTTCGCCGTCTTCGACCCCCCTTTTGAGAGGGGGGAAGGTGTGTGGGTAGCGATGGAACAGCGCCGAGGCGGCGCTCCGAGGACGAAGGGACTCACCGCCGTCGCGAACTTGTAGTTTATGAATTTATAGCGGCAGAAAGCAGCAGCCGGTAGCAAAGGCAACCAAGTTATGCACGCTCCAGTTTATTCCGTCTCACCGCCGAGATTTTCCGCATTGAAATTTCCCGGGGGAGAGAAACCGCGCAAGGTGCGACGCCGCTCGCCTCCACCAGTACCCCTACACTCGCGTTCGTGTCCCTGCAGAGATGTTTTACGAAAGACACACACTCTCCTGCACTCGTTCGCCATTAACATCGTTAGTTCCAAAATGTTTCCCTTCCCGGAGTGGATGATACTTCTCATGAGAGAACTTTGAATTTTTTGCGTTTGAGAGGTTTTCTTTTTTTTTCTTTCTCGAAAGAGTAGGTGGTAATAAGTAGATGGCAATGATTCCTCAATCTGTTAACACACACGAGAAGAAAGATTTTGCTAAAATATAATTATTTTCATGATCGAACAAATTATTTTCAATTTGTATTTAGCGAAATTTTTAGATACTTCAGCAAAATCTTTTTTTTATGCGCAAAGTTCTTACAAAAAAGTGCTTTTAACACGTCCAGAATTATAATTCATTATATCTCTGAAAATATTTCCTTAAAAGTATGTGTGAAAATATAACATGCAGAAAATATATTTGACTTGAAAAGCAAACAAAGTTAATCCGACGCCGACGCTTTACGATCATTTAAAAAATATTATGCTACATAACCTATGGTATACAGTTATGTGACCTGTGTAGGTCTCTACACGCCTCTCGAGTTAGGTGCAGCTCGGAAACCAATGTAACCGCATACGCCTATTCCGTTTCCTGCGAAAACACGATGAGTTCCAATTACACAACGGATACCTAGCGCGAAGACGAGGCCACACGTTCGCGTTAATTTCACGTACACATATGCAATAGTCTTACACGAAAGTGAAAGTGAAGAAGCGAGGAATAATTTAAATACCTAAATTACAGCAAGTTCCGTGCGCCGTCTATAAATAATCCCTCTTTCGTTTTGCGTTGACCATAACGTATAACGGTTTGATGTATTTTGTCGAATATACGCCACAATCTCGTCTTAGTGAAAACGTGGTATTCACAAAGCAAACATCTGCGAATTGATGCACGGTTTCGCGAAGAGATTGTGCACGTGCGTGCAGCGGGGTGCGTTACACGCGACACCCCGTCGGTGTCGACGTATCATGGATTCTGATGCGGTCACGGTGACCGACGATGCCTCCCCCCCCCCCTCATGTGACACCGGGGTCTTGAGTCTCGAGAGCACCCACCGTATCTCCGGTATGACACACTGAATGCGTGGGACGACGGATGCCACTTCGGGAATCTTTATCAATCGCCTCTCCGGTCTTCTCTCTACATCGAATTAGTATTCATCTTTCACGCACGAGTTATGAAAATTAATGCACGATTGACGTATCGAAATTTGCTGTAATTCATATTCATGAAAAAAAATTGTATTAACAGCATTAGCTAGCAGCATTCTAATTCAAAATCTTGTTAATTCAATGCCAGTATTAATAAAATAAATAAGATTTTATTAAACAAGCATATTAATTGTTTCATTAATACTATCATTGAATTAACAAACTTTCAATTAAACTGCTGTTGGTTAAAAGTTACAAAAATACTTAAGCTGTAAGACGTAAGCAGTAAATAAATTAACATAATTTTAGATTTGCATCGCTTACACGTTACTGCCTTATTTTTTTCTGTGTGCCATAGCTTAATGCTGTTAATACATCTTTTTTTCATGTTCAAATAAAGTATTGACAGTAGTCGTATTGTAAATAACACAAATAGGGACAGTATTGTAAATAACACAAATAAGAACACAAATAGACAGAGGTCAATGACGTCAATGTAAACGAGCAAAAATCGGTGTTCTTGCTTTAATTAATAATATATATTTTAAACAAGTTTAATGTATGTAATATTTTAACCTGATTAGATTTGTATTAAAAGATTAAATCTTGATTTTTCTTCTGTCAATTTATGTTATAATAAATGAACAATGGAATGATAGCGGTATTTTTATGCATATATTTCAGGTACGTCAACTTGTGGATACTTCTCTAAACTAGAGACCCTCTAATCAGAGTGGCACCTTCTCCCCGGTTTGTGATTAGTCCGACATTTTTCATCCATTCCATTTAAATGCATAATAAAAATACATTATGCGCTTTTACTTAAATGCATGATGCATGGCCATGGACTTGCTGTTGTAATATTTATGATTTATAGATACTACTAAATTTTTACGTTTTTTAAATTTTAATTGTACTCGCCAGCTAGTCGCTTGAACGTGTCAGAATGTTCGTTCATCAAAAACTATAGAACTATGAAACTTATAGAACGTCTCTATAGAGCTGCAACTTACAGTGCCACCACTGTAGAGTGAAATGAAGTGAGATAGCACGAATTTTCTCTCGCACAATTTCGATGAAAAACGGCGATCACTTCGGGTGGTCGGACTCTGATTAGAGAGTCGACTCTGATTAGAGTATACCATTTTGATTAGAGATCTCTATCTACTCTATAACAAGGGAAATAAGATTTTCTAACGTTTTATCCGCGATTATCGCTATTGACAATCAGCAACTCAATGGCAAGAACTATAGATAAAATTGACAACACCCTATAGATAAAATTCCTGATCAATGGCAGTCACTGAGTAGGTTTACAAGAACGTTTGATACGCATTCTACTATGCCTACTCAGTGACTGCCATTGATCAGAAATTTTATCTATAGGATTGTCCTTGCCATTGAGTTGCTGATTGTCAATAGTGACAATCGCGGATAAAACGTTAGAAAATCTTATTTGGACAGTAAACTCGGTGATAATTGTCGTTGCCGCCACAGCAGCAATCCGGCAACAACGATAAAAGGAAACCGACATTTCTCACGAGGTGGGCCAATATTTGGTCAATAATGTCAATAACCTCGCGCATGACACTTGACGCTTCTCGTCCTTTTACCGTATACGCGTGCACACGGGTGCCGCACACCAAGCACGGGAAACACGTCACGTTTCCCTGGCTGAACATGTGCATCGTGACTGGCCAGTTAACATCTCGACGCGAAACACCCTGAGTCATCGATGAACCATGGAATCGATCCTTCGGCGAAAGGACACCGAAAAGATTTATTACAGAAGTGATTCGACACGTTCGCTACTAAGAAAACCCGGTGGAAAATCATCGGCACGTAGTGCAGAAATTTAAAGGAACACGTTATGTATCTAGCAAAGTTGCGACGTGGAAATGTAGCCATCCATGTAATCCAAAAATTCATCCAGTGGGGACAGGAAATCTTATACGTTCAGTAATGGCGAACCATTAGCCCCTATATCGTCGAAACCTTGTGATATCATATTGCGGAACATTATGTAACTCTGCGCGTCCTATTAAATGTCACCATTTCTTCCCGAACCGTGGAAGCAGGGATGAGATACCAGCGAAAAACGGAGAGAAGTTAATGAGACATATTGACGAATCAATTAATTAGAAATGCATGATTAAATTCATCTAAAGAGCTAAAGTTTTTTTTCAGAGAGAGGCACATTTAACGGGCGTTGATCTCCCTCGGGCTCAGGTAAAAGAAAGGCCGTCACGCCAAACCCAAATTGCACGGCAAAAACAAAGAGCGCTTATAATTGCCGGATCAAAAGCCGAAGAGTTGTTAAGGATCCACTGATCTTTTCGGGGGTGGGAAACGATGTTTACAGATAAACTCTCTCTCCCTAATTTGCCACGTGACCAGGCGGTCGGGCATAGGGCAACATGAATCCATAAATCTCGGACTCGACACCGGGGACGCGTGCGCTGCGTTAATTCCTCTATTTTTCTCTCTTTTTTTTGTTGATATAACAGGACACATCGTGAAATAATCATCGGCGCGGAACGATGTTTATTTTGCGGATACTCGTTGAAGCGCGCTCGATTAAACGTCCATCATGTCGGTAAATTCACGGTGAAATTTCGTCGAAATTGAAAAACCAACCGTCACACGTCGATCCCCCCTTCCCTGCTCTCCTCGCCCTTCCTCGTCAATATCGGCCACACATTACACGCTGAAAAATTTCGTTTCCGCCCTGACGCGAAATTATATGTTCAAACGGTACGCGCAAATTTGAGAATTAAAGTTAGAAGGCCGCGCACAGCGCTGATGCGCGACAACTTGTCTCGCATTTACTGCCGCGATAAATTATTCATGAATCCGCCGCTAGCGAAAGGAGAGAACTCCACTGGCTCTATACCTCACGCACATCCACAGCGGACGGTGTCAATTTTTTCTCAAATATCTCCGGTAGCTCTCGAAGCTGTCGTTTCGATCTGCCGAGGATTCGCTTGGCTAGCACCGTAAACAGAGGTTTCACTTTTGGTCTGGCTAATTATGCGCCGTCATAAATCGAAGGTAAACAGCGCCGTTGTCGATGCCCGTCTTCCTTTCTGCATTATACAGAAAGCAACCCGTGTTATACAATTTTAGACGAGAATACGATTGCATGATGTTGTATGTCGCGTTTAACTTATCGTAATCATAACAAGATTTTTCTTTTAACGGTAATTACGTCTATCAAATGACACTAGGCGAGTGAAATCTTAGAAAAAAATTCCCTGAGAGAATTTTTGGATTTTATAGGAATTTTATTCAAAATTTCAGGTAAGATTAAAGAATGTAACTTTGAAATAAATTCGAGTGCAAGTAATATAAATTTGTATATTATAAAATAATAGAAAAAACAGGTTTCAAGAAATTATAGATATGTATTATTTGGAGGAGACAACAGTATAACATCAATGAACTACTCTTTTCTACTGACAAATGTTATCTAGCTACTGATAAATGCTACTTAGCTTCTCCATCGCTCTGAAAAATTTTAAAAATTCACACGAGAATGTATCGCACAAAAATGTGAACATATACGGATATGTTCACATTTTTGTTTACAATGCTTATTGTTAACCGATCGTGTTCCAACGTATGTTTTGCATTATCAAAAAAGTTATAAGACAAACAATGTTTTCATGGAATTTCAAATGGCATTGATTTTCAAGAATAAACAAAAAGTCTCTTTAGGAAGATTTAGTTTTTATCTTTAATCTACGATGTATTGGGACCGAGTATCCCAAAATTCGTAATTCAAAATATTATACAATACCAAGAAAGTTTCCGAAAAATTAAATAAAATAGTTATATGTAAATTTTTATTTTAAGCAATAATTTCTAAGATATAAAGGTTTAAATATGACCAATTACAGACTACGTTTAAACGATCATCTGTGATTATTAGTGAACGCGCTGAACTGAGCGCTCACTAATAGATACTACACGCACGACTCATGAATAGATGACATCTAAACGTAGTCTATAACTGGCTGTACTTAAACCTTTATTATCTATAAAATTACTGCTTAATATAAAAATTTACAAATAACTTTTTTTTTTCAAGAACTTTTTTGTTATAGTATTTTAAGTCGCGAATTTTAAGACACCCTATATAGCGATTTATCATCCGGTGCAAATACAGAACTTCACGTGAAACCTTGAAAATCGTAAAACACAGGAGAAAGTTAATAGATGTAGGAACATGCTCGTAAACCGTCGTACCTAAGCGAGCGTGACGGGAGATAGCAAGTGTCGCTATTTAATTAGTCGATAGAGGTATAAATTGGAGACGCATCTATAAAAGATCATCAACGTGTCTGCTTCACTGATTACACAACGATGCACGCACAAGCACGCACGCATGCATCGTGGGCGCTGCTAAGCGCGCTGGTTGCGAAGGGTTCCTGTCATTAATTAATACGCACACAATGGCTTAAGGTCACTTGAGTAAAACGATTCGAGCAACAAATCGTTAATCAATTTCATTGAACTCTCGCCTCTTATAATTAAACCGTAATGAGCAGCGAAGTGACAAGTTACGAAGTATCAATAGGCCAAGGAGACTCACGAAGTTTAAAATGACATAATTTGATGATTACGATAATTTAATATTTAATAGATCGCTTTTCATTTTCTATTAAGCGTTTCTATTATGCTTTCCTATTAAATGATGGGAATAAACGAGAGTATATAAGTAAGTGCAATCGTTAAAATAATTTTATATTACACTCAGAAAAAAGACATAGTAGTAGTAATTATAAAGGAGAGAGACAACTACATAAGTTTATATATAGAATTAATGTATATAGTTGAATTAACCATTTTATATTTGCAAGAATTATAAAATAATTTATTCAACTATTGTGTACATTAATTCTACATATAAAACTTGTATAATTGTCATCTTTACAGTTGCTATTTTTTTTTCTCCAAGTGTACGTAATGTATACGAAAGATTAATAGGTATTCTTGTTAAGCGTGTCGATTCTAATATCACAATCTTATTAAAAAAGAAATAAATTACGTTTGGTTATATTTGTTTCACGAATACTCTTGTAAAAAAGACAGATAGAGCATAAGAAAGATTCCACCGCAAGTCGTGCGTGCGTGCAAGTTATTTCTATGCAACTGAACTTCTTCCTCAGTAAGAGATGCGACATGTATACGCACATTAACGAGAATCCGATTCGCGCGCCTTACTGTGTAAGTATTGCCGTCATACCGTCAAACGTGACACCGGTACGAATTTGGGTGCCATTAACGGGCGCATTCAATTTCCACGGGATCGACAAAAGCGTCGAATTACAAATTCAAATCCCTGGCACGTGTGTCAAATACGTCGGAATTCTTTTCGCGTCAATTCACCTGTAAAACATCGCGCGATGGTTATAAACCATCACGCGTCGCTATTCCAGCAAAAATAAATTCTCGGCTGCAATAGCGAGGTAAAATCGAAAAAGAAGAAAATTTCACGCGTAATTAAACTGTCATACCAAAACTAATTATTCGTAAAAATACGGTGTTATTATATCTAATGACTAATAATTATCTAAAATAATTAATCGTGTATAAATTTAAATCGTCAAAAGTATTTTTTTGATACGCTATACCTACAATCTTATAGCTATTTATACACGGAGAGAATTTTCTTTTAAAATTTATCCGGAAAATATGGTAGTTGTGGTATAAATACAATAGTTTAAAGATTTTTACCATGCACTTTAGTAAAATTGATCAAACTTATTTTATACTTTATTGTAGTTTTATTAATGAATGAGAGAGATTTACATTAAAATTCTTCAAAATACAATGTTGTCCCACGATTGTCATATTTTCAGGATAAATTCTAAGAAAAAATTCTCTCCGTGTATCTTTGACACACAAACAGTAATGTTTTTATTACTTTTATAATTACTTGATAGATATAGGCATTCATAATCCATTGAAAAATAGACTCAATTGTTCTTCACGTCATTAGTTTCTTCATTAAAAGAATGCGATCAGATAACGATTCTTTTCCAGTAATTAGGAACAGTCCCCACCCAGCCCGTAGGTGAACGATCCTCGCGCTAATTCGGATCCAACTACTAACTCTCGAGTGCTCTCAAAGGACACTCGAGTAATCGCCACCCACGTGTACCAGATGGTACGAAAGTTCCGCATAGATGAGTGCGCGCACGCTTTTACTAAGAGAGACGAAGTAGTCGAGAGAGAAAGAGAACACACTCGAAACGTGTACCAAGCCTAATTAGGGATATGTCAGGAGTGGACGATGCCATGGACGCGCCACGTGTTTCTTTCGTGCCAGGACGATATGTTCGTCCATCGGACACGGATGAATCTCCCTCGTTCTCCAGATTGCATATATGTGGACGTATATGTGTGGATATCTCTTTCTCTCTCTCTCTCTCTTTCTCTCTCGTTCCTTCTCTTTTGCTCTACGTCCTTTACGTGTTTGGTCGAAAATGCCTTCTCCGGATCCGAAGTGTTTGCTCTCGTTGGTAGAGCGAACGGTCGCTCGATTTGTTGGTCCTGTCTCTCTCAGACACGAGAAGAGACCCCCCCATAGAGTATAAAGGCCCAGACGGACGCGATACTCGACTCGCTCTTTCTACGTGAATCGCAACGAGTGTTTAGTGCTGTCGTGATGGCAACTATGCGGATGTGCGCCGTCGCCTCGCTATCGTTTGCAATTTCAAATCAATATTTGAGCCGGTTACGGGAACAGCAGCATATTTCATCGTACCGAAAATATTTGCGAAAATATTTAATGCCCAACTTTTTTGTCATAGTAAATTTTCATGATTGTTCACAATTCTAGCTCATGCCGAAATGATTCATTTATCATGAAATCCGATTAGTTTTGATTAGTTTTGATGAAACATCGCCACATCCGCTGTCGGCTTACAATATATCCGATATAATATTTGTCCGCCACAAATTTAACGCAGTTTACATGTCGTTCGAAATTATTTTTGCATTTTTAACATGGCTTCAATAATTTAGTGTGGACGCGTTAGTTGGTTTTCGATTGAATTTACAGCCGCACACAGAAGCCATTCCCGATTAAAATTTTCGTATATCACTGTACAATGAGGTAACATGACTACCTATAAAATACCGTAAACGCTCATATATTGTAACCAATCTTCATTTTAAATAAAACAGCGATGTTAATTTCGATAAAGAGTCGAGATTTACCAATTTGATCTTCATTACTGATACGATAGTAAAAATTACATAAACGCCAATGCGTGATCGAAATTAACGGCAAATAAGGCAAATGAGAGGAAAACGAGCAGTGGGGAGCCGAACGAGACAGCGCGTACAAATAGATTGCCGAAAAGGAATTTATTAGCGATGTTGCAGAGCACGTTCGCAATAAACCGAGTTCACGATCATCGGAGATTACGACGATGGTGGCAACTACCAGGTACTGACACCCACTGCCGGGCCAGCACCAGCGGTCAGCAACGGTGGCCGCTGGTCATCCGTTGGTGGCTGCGCCGAGAGAGATGATTTAATGCTGGGGCTGCCCCACCCTGGAATGCACGTCGTTTGCGCGAGATTTTCAAAAATAATATCGGGCCACCCGAGCGCGAGCCAGCCGGCAATATTATGCACCATTCGAATACATTACCACGCATTATGCGCGTTTGCATTCGGTGTTCGGCGACTTTTCGAGTAATTCTACCTTCTGCTTTACTAGTTTTCTCTTTATCGTCAATGATTAAAATATTTCACCCTCAATCTGAAAATTTTAAACTAATTAAGCAAGATGTGTAATTTGTTTTTAATTATCGCGACTCATATCTTAAAATTGTTAATTATAAATCTCACAAATTAGAATCGTGTAATAAAATTAAGAGATTGCATTTGTAGACAACACAAGATTATTTCTCGTTATGTCAAGTCTTATTAAAATAGATTGGTCATAGATTTTTTTCTGAACGCGACAAATTGATTTTTTTGCAACATACTTATGCGAATAAATTGCCGAACCTATCTTCTTGTCAAACGTGTCAATACCGTTATTACAAGCCTTTACCTGTCCAACGAAGTGGTTATTACTTTCTTGGTACGTATCATTACGCTCACTATGTTCACGTCTTCGAAGATTCGCTTTATCCAGACAGACGTTAGTCTCCGTTGGTCGAAATTGAAGGCAACTTGTAAAACTGGGACGTACAAAGGGCGACGTGTACAAAATATAAGCATTTTACCACGATAATTTAGCATTTCTATAATGAACTGGCAAGTTATTTCGACTCTGAATAACACGATATCTTGATATTGACCATCAATATTATGTCATTTTTTAACATAAGTTCTTGGTTGCGCTGGAATGAGAAGATTATATCTCTCCAGGGCGAGATTCCAAAATAAAAACAGTTCCTCCCAAAGAAGTTGTGCGCATTCTTAACAAACTGTTTTCTCGGAGTAAAAGTTGTTAAAACGACTAACAATTAAACTTATTCAGCAAATCTACAACCGTAATATGGATAGCAAATTTTCTATATTAAGTAGCAAAGTTATACAATTAAATAAAATTAGCGATCATAGGTAATTTGCTGTAATAGCGTAGCAAATGCAGTATTTGTTAATACAGCAAAGATAATTTTCTACGAAAATCAATCCAATATATATATAGAAATAAAAATTTTTAACATAACACGCTAGCTAAAATGACACAAATTTGTGCTGCTATAATGAAGAAGCTTGTTATATTAGCAATTTTCATTATTTGTTCCATACTAATTGCTTATAGACATAATTTCTTTGTTGAACCATTAAATTTTCTTACAATTAGTTGTAGAAGTTAAACTTACGAAGCTCTTGCTTTGCTGAATCACCTGAATTCTTTTCCCACAGTCAGCTGTTATCAATATCGTGACGTGACAACCAAGGAATACAAGAACAACATGTAGAAATTCGAATGCGGCCCTGAAAGTAGCCTCCTTCGAGGACATCAGGTAGGAATATATTACAGGCTCTGTTCCCAACGGGAGGCTGCTGGTCACGTCCGGACTTGTCATATTAGGATAACCAGATCTCAGGATTCCATATTTTCCAGTGGACCTAGTTCCTATACCTTGCTCATATAGTTATTTATTATATAACCTATGTTACAATATATGTGAGAGTTGTCAAAAGTTAAAAATCTCGAATGTCAAATTCCGTCGCATCCGTCGTTTAAATCGCATAATCTTTCAGGCTGCAATTCCCCTGGTAGTTTCTACGACTGCTCACCCGCAGGCAGAGGCAGCGTGAAAAGTGGACCGATTTAGCTTGCCTGATCCTCATTTTCTCACTTTCCGGTTTGCGTTCATAAATTATTCACTATTCCCTCCAAACGTCGGTTTTCGAGTAGTCTTTATACAGTATCCCAGTCATTCGCAGATCACCCTCGTATAATTAACTTCTATTTTATTTCTCTAGATATTAGAAAGAAGTAACGAAAAGTCGCTTTTTTTCAGAAAATAAAAAGGAGAGACGGAATTATTGAACATCTTGAGGTGACACTGCTGTTTTCTGACATCCAGTAATAACACTATTTTTTATCAAGTCTTGTTAGCTCTCTTGCTTGTTCTTGATTACCGTACAACATTTCTGAACGAGATACACATCTTAGATCGTGTTCGCTTTCAAACAGGACCGATACAAGTGCTTGTCGAGACACCTGGCTCGATATAGGTGACAAAGAACCTGGCTAATCGTGGTAAACCGGCTAGTAAATTAGCGCCGGTGAGGTTGCCCGTGAAACCGGTAACCAATGAATCGGCGAGGATCACGAAGACCGTCACTGAATCTTTAATGGGCATTCGCATTTTTCAACTTCCCACGTTTAGCTGGGCATAGACACGTCCCTAAGCCGCGTGCGCCCGTAAATTAGATTTCTGCGACGATGATTTGTGATAGTCTCCTCGCATTCGCCAAGAATCGCAAGTGATAAAAAAAAGAAAGTAAGAAAAAGAAACATATTTCGAATCGTTTATTCGCATATAAAAATAAATTTGGAAAATTCAAATTATTTTCGAGATGCATTTCACGAAAGAGAAAAGAAAGTGAAAAAATGCAAAAGAAAATTCACAAATTTTTACACAAATTAAATAAAAAATATATTCCGCAATTCATTGTCGCGTTTACTGATAAAAATATTTCATAAAGATATGTGTTAAGTTAATTTGTCGTGTAATTAATTTTAAGTTTAATTAATTTGTCGCGTTAATATAACTTTTATATTTTGTACAGTTTTTTTTTTGTACATAATACGCTGTCATTAATTGATACGCATCTCGTGTAATATTCGTATTACCAGCAATCACGTTCACAATGAGATTAATTCCGAGCTGAAACGCGATCTGCAATTAAAGCGTGGTACAAGGGTCAAGTTAGTCGGATAAAATTAAGCTTCGAAATTTCCGCTTGAAAATCGTAAAGTAACCAGAGAACATTTAATCGGATTTCATCACTAGTATGCACAATGCATTTGTCATTATAAATCGCACTGCTCGTGAAAGCGTAATGCTTTAAAAACTGAACAAAGCTGAAAATATCGACAAGTTAGATCCACAAAACTGACGATTAAAATAAATAGGTCTGTTCTTTTTAGCTGAAGTTCTTGCACGATTTCCATAGTGCCTATCTTTCTTCTTTTTCTTTCCACGTTGGAGAGAAAAAGAGAAAAGATGAACCGTGCAAGAAGTTCAGCTAAAACGAACAGGCCCAAAGTATAATACTTTAAAAGAGAAAATCGGAGAAAATCTGGAATTTATCGAAAAATCACCGTTAAGGGCTACATATATTACATAAATAGATTCGCTACAGGCAATTACCGAGCAACCAACTGCGTCGCAAGAATGCTACAAACAATGATGGTATTGTGTCAGGGAGAGAGAGAGAAAGAGAAGGAGAGAAAGAGAGAGTGGCCGGATTCCTTTAGATACATGCATAATTACCCTTGTATTTTTGTGCATTCGCATCACGTAACGCCCATATAATCCCGTCAATGACATTTGAGAGCCGTTGCCAAAGGGAAGCTTGGACTATTTATTAAGAGATGTACAGTCGCGGGGGGTAATACAAAAATGTATACCACCGGCGGCGATAGCTGCCACTTTGATGTTGCGTTTCGCTTTGTGTCACGGACAATAAAATGACAGGAATTTCATTTTCACGGCCATTTACTACAGACGTACAAATAGCCTTTCTCGAATTTCTAATAAAGTACATGGTCGAAAACGGATCTGGATGCAAACGTTGATAACGCCAATAAGCGTGAGGTGAGATGAGCGAAGCATGTAGTCTGAGATAGGTACGATACATTACATTTACATTTAATTGAAAGAAATGTATATTATATTGGAAAAAATATTAAGAACAGTAATATTTCTGTACTATATAATATTATAATATTTAAATAATAATATAATGTATAAATAATAATATTATTATTATATTATAGATATTTTATAATAAAAATATATAAATAATTTTTCAATAATGTTCAAATAAAACACTTATGAAGATATAGTAAATTAAAAGAGATACAGTAAATTAAAAATCAAACAAAAGCAAAATGCCATAGTTAGGCTATATCGCACACGATATTTTCAGTTTCTATTTTATCCTAAAAATAGTATTTTGTTTTTGTTGATTTTTAATTTACTTAATATTTCTTAATAAATCATTTTCTTTCGTGTAAAATAGGATGCTCTTAAGTTACTGTATCTTTTCGGATAACATTAGAAGACAATTATAGATTTACATCTTCTGCTATACCTAATCTTTAGAAAGTGAAAACGGCATCAAGCTCCCTCGGTCACGAAAAATATACGTATAATCAGTTGTCAATTTCATATAAACAAGATTTACCCATAATTTAATTAATTTGCCGCGAAAGTACACAAATGAGAATTGAGTTATAGATGTCGCGAAATCAGACTAATGGAAGTGTGTCTCATTGAAATCCACAGTATAAGTTTCTGCGGCAGAAAAGTTTACTAATGCCTTGTCCAGAGCGATGTAACTTTCTGTTTGCGAAATATACGACCGCGTGAGACAGAACGAGGGAGAACCGATTGGAAATATTGGCGGTTGAAGTTCTCGAAGTGAGTAAAGTTTCGCGAATCATTCTTCCGACCAACTTTAATTCCAGCAAGGCCACTAGAGCGATTTCTTCAAGAGAAAACGCGATTTATTCGAGCCATTTGTAACTTGACGGCACGGAATCGATAACTTCCGCAGATGAGGTGAACATTATATTTAGTTTTATTCTACTCGCAGCTATGGTTGTTTAAAATTACTTATAATATATCGATAATCCTCTTATATGCGCTTACGAAAATAAAGTTGGAAAGATTTGTTAACAAATTGAAAAAAGCGGTTTAATGCACGAAAAAAATGATTTTGTTAAAATACCTAAAATTTAAGTAGGTACAAATCTGAAAATAATTAAGTTGGACATCAAAATAATTATGTAGAAAACTTAAGCATGATGAGCAACGCTAGAACGTTCTTCATAATTATTTTCATAGTCCAACAAAATTATTTTTAGATCTACATCTAGTTAAATATTTGGATATTTCAGTAAAATCTTTTTGGAAAGATCTTTCAATCTTTTTTAGATCGAATAACAACTTCAGTGTATGTATAAAAATAAAAAAGTACTATTTTATTAATAATTTTCTGATTTTTCCACAGGTATAAATTGTCGAAAAAATTAAAGCATAAATGTAAAGCTCGGGAATTATCCAATCAAGTGGAAAGACATGTCAAGATTCTTATTAAAGTCATAGAAATTTTTTGTCTTAATTTCTTCAACGATTTTCACGAGAATAGAACGTAGATACCGTGAATCGGCGAAAGCCATTTTTCTCTCCCATCCATCGCCCCCGAGTGTGAATCCTGATTGGATCCAGCTACATCGAACGCATGCGTGACCACGCGCTCAACACGTATATATCGCGTACTTAATGCGTCAGATACGAACGCGCGTGCGCTCTGATTCGGTATACATAAAGAGGCATAATAATGATAACGCGGAGGCCATCCGTTCGCGCACATCTCCGCCGTTTAGCTGGCAGAAATTCATTCAAGGAAAAAATTCATTAACTTATCCCAATAAAATACTTGATAAAAATCTGACTTAGTAAAATTAAAATGTACCGTCATTTATTTTACTATTTTATTTTAATAGTTATCTTTTTCATCCTTTACTTATTCGTTCATTTGATCTTCCTTTGTTTTTTTTCTATCGTTTAGTTTAGAATACAACGAGCTTAATTTGTTCACTAATTTATCTGACAAAAGATTTTATAGTTTTTCAGAAAAGAAAAAATGACAAGAAATTCAAACGTAAAAAAAATGAATGAAATTCCAAAGCAAGCGATAAATAAAATCTCGTGCGATAAATAAGATTTCTTCCTCATCTATAGCTATTCATATCTTCGTTTATGAATACGCTTGGCTGCGTGAACATGGTCTTAATTAAACACGTAGAAGAAAGAAGATCTTATTGCGTGCGCGCGCGAAAAAGACGAACTAAGTGGGAGGTGCGAATCCACGCATCCGGAATTTCTTTCTTTCGCGCCATAAAGGTGCGTTTAATTGCGAGTTTAAATAATTAGTACCACGGCGGGATCTCGACGAGAACCCTCGCAACTCGCTTTTTCCGTTCGTTTCCTCTTTTCTCGTTCGATTCCCTCTTACATTCGACGATGGTTGTGCCTTTCGTCTGTCGTCTCCCTTGTCCCCGTAATCATAATTGCTGCGACAGAGTCGCATAATGATATAATGCGCAGATACAATTGCAACTCTATTATCATGAGACATTATAACATCACGGCGATTATCAAAATCACGGTTTTCCTGCAGCTAAAAGGTACAGAATTGTGCGGATCGGTATGAACAACTTGCGGTCGCTCTAACGAATACTTTGATTAGCACCAATTGCTTACCGAATCTCATTATACACTGTTGAATCTATAGTATCAAATTTATTTATTGTTATAGTATAAAATAACAATATATTGAGTAAGAGCTGTGACGACTTAAATTAGATACTATAGATTTAACAGTCTATTTGATATCAAGTAACAATTGTAATTTTCCAAGTAATTAACATCGTTTTACAATTAGATGAATATTTGAAAAATTGTTTTGCATCAGAAAAATACTAAGTTGTCACGAGTAATTATAACCTTGAACATAATATCTTAATTTCCAAGTAGAACTGCGACCACATGTGCCATTTGTGCTAACCTCTTATCGAACGTAAATGTTTAACACTTGCCTGATGAGATAAGAGATACTGTATTTTCGTACGGGGATGTCCAGTTCGATGAGCATCTTAACTTCGTCAAAATCTTCCGAGGTCGCGACTTGATACCGCGAAGAAAATCGCGGTCTTGCGAGAAACGTTGACGAATCGATCCTTACAAATATATCTCTCGACAGAATTTTTTTCCTCTTGACTCGACCCTCGCCTGCTTGTGCCATGTGTACATTCAGCTTCCTTTTGAAATCCCACGCGCGCGTTTCGAATATTCTTTCGCGTGACCTATTACGACCGCAGTGCGAGAAGTAAAGCGGAAAAAGAAAGAGACAAGGATAGAGGAGAGAGAGAGGGAGAGGGAGAGAGAGAGAGAGAGAGGAAAAGAAAGGAGAAAGGGCACAAAAAACGCACGATTTGTCACTCACAACGTCACTGCTTATCCGCGCGATACATCACGAACCGGCATACAGTTGACCGTAATTAATCAACGGTGCAGCGATAAATAATTAAGATTCGAGCCGCGCGATCGCCTCATTAATTATCGCCGCGTGCGGTGACATGCGTGACACTCTCTACAAAGTGTGGCCGTTTAAAGGCGCACTTGCGGCGGAGCTATTTTCTTTTTCTTACGTTTAGTTGTCGATCGCACTGTGATAGGCGAGACTCTCGAAATGAACGAAGAAACGAGAGAAATACCAAGATATCAAAGCGATCAAGAATTAATTATATCATCTTAGCACTGACAGTCTACTTGTTCGATTCTTACCGAATAAGCTTCTCGCTATCAATCAGTTCCTTAACTGTCTAAAATAATTCTCGTATCGATCATTCAATTTATTAAATTGGTATTAAAAAAACCCTTATTTTTTATTTTGAAATAAAATATATACCTATAATATATAAGTGTCAATAATATTAATCATTATTTATTCTAACATGATTAGACGTAATTTAAAAAGAAAATGTCAAATAATTTATTATTCATAGTCGATTCTTATATTTAAGGCTGTTTTAATTATAGTCTCAAGATATCATAAACCAATCAGAAAGCCGTGTATTAGCATTTTAACATTACTTAAGACGGTTTAAAAATAAGAACCGACTATGAATACCGGCCACAGAATCCAATACGATTTCCGTGACGTGCGACAGAAACGAAAATCTCTGGAGAAGAAGAAAGTATTTAGAGTACAAGTTAGATATAAGGATTTAGGTTAAGTATTGAATTGTAAAGGTTTAGGTTTTTGTAAAGAGTTGAAATACATATGTATAATTATATAATCTCAATCGAAACCTTCAATAAATTGTTATTAATAAAATCTAAATACGGACTCAATATCTTTAATCGCTTTACTCCAGAAAAAAAGAGAAAAAGAGAAGGCTTGTTCAGTCACTTTTATAAACGTCTACAGAGATTAAGTTCTTTAACTTATAATTCACATCGATTAACAAGAATATGATTTGTATTGTTCTCATTGTTCCTTATCTGCAGATGGCCGGATAAGATTAATTTTCTACTATCGCGAAGCTCTGCATTCCGATCGCGTGTCCGCGTACCTTTGGAGTACAGAGCGCGTGGATTCAAATCCCGCGTATTGAAATTTCATTCATCGCGCTCGCGCGGAAAACGCAACGCGGTTTCTATGCCGACAATACCGTGCTAATTACCATCGCTGGGGCTCGCGACAAAAATTACTCGCCGCTGTCACACCTGGTCGGAATATGGTCGAAAGGCAGACAGGTATTCGAGTATCTAAATCTCCCCTCCCCTCTCCCACGCACAAATACGGTCGCAACAGAGCTGCGGCGTTTCTCCGAGCGGCGCGGTGAACACACGCACAAACGACACACGCATGACGTTCCACAAACGGTTCAGGTTAACGGTGAGACTCGAAGCGAGGCGAGAGAGCTGATGAGAATATAATTGCAAAGTCATTCATCAGGCAACATCGGCGGCGGCGGCGGCAACGGCGGCGGCTTGTGTGTACGTGAATTATGTTAGAACGGAGCGCATGCGAGGCACGGTCGCGACAGAGCCATCGATACGTACGGATGTATATACGAGAACATCGTGAGAGCGCGAATTACGTGCTCTATGCCAGACGCGGGCATTCCGCAGGATCATCGAATTCCAGGACGAAATCGCGCGACGCGTTCCGTAGCTTCTTTCTATCATCCCCCGCCGCGCCAACCGAGAAAAGCAGATGGAGGGTGCGCGCGAATGATCATCGATATCCGATAATTCGGACGTACTGATTAATGGTAGGGCTTACCACGGCGACGAAGGCTATGAGACAGGAACATGTAACACGAGACACCCGTTATATCCTCATACCCCGATCCATAAAAATTAAATTCCTAATTTTGCCTCGGATGAGGCGCAATATGTCGTAATCTTCTTTACGACGACGTCATAAAAAGGTTTACATTGAACATTCCTAATTTTACTTATACATGCATACTATATATCTATGTTTTAAATTTCACGGATGCTCCCAACGCGATATAAATGCAAATAATGTAAATTTATATAATTATGTAGAACTACATAGATTTATTGTATCGTATAATGCGATATAATAAGTCTTCGAAATAAATTAAAATGTCATATTTCTGAGTGAGAATCTCTACTTTATTTTACATTCTTTTCCGTTCTATTGTTTTTGATTCGTACAATTTTTAAACTGACGAATATGCCGTGCGTTTACGTAAAATAAATTGCGTACCGGTGACGAGCATCGCCGCGTGAAATCGGACCTAACACTCGTCCGAAGAGGAGAATGGAAAATTGCGTAATAAGAACCGCCGCGGCGGCGCGACTTGCAGGATAAATATGCAACTTCGGACGCAATCGCATATTTTTATACGGAGTTCAGGAGATTTTTTTTACCAGATCGGCGCCGCTTAAAAAACCTCAGTGATTGACGCAGTTGCGACGCGAAATTACATCACGAACCCGTCGTATATCAAGATCCACGGACTTCGACTCAAAGGACACTTCGCGTCCGCAATGCTTAAAGTACGTTTATTCAAATATCAAAGCGATTGATCATGTCGATGTCGATCAAAATTAACACATTTTCCAGTCTCTTAATTAGCCACACATTAAACTCGTAATAACGCAATAATATAGTACTCAAAAGTTTCAGCACGTCTCATGTTTTTGCTTACGATTCTCTTTTTTATTTATAAAATATGAAATTATAATATAATGTACTCTCTTAAAGTAAAATCTTAAAAATCATATAATTATTAATTTCTATTCTAGCAATGTATTTAAAAAAATTAAATAAAAAGTAGTAGACAGGAAGTATGAAAGCCGAGCTAGATTTAAGTATTTAATAATGGTTACTGTCAGTAATACAAATGACGTTTCAATCTTAATTAGATAATTTTATTTTCTTAGTAACGTTATAATATAATTACAAAATAGTGTTGAAATTTAAACAATTATTTTTCAAGCATCATAATAAAACATAAGAATAGATATAAGAAAAGAAAACACTTCTAAATAAAATGTCGTCAGTGTTGTATATAGAATTCGACAACAAAATCTCTTTTCGATACTCATCACGATCTGTCCAAATTAGAAAACACACATTTATAAGTGTATATAATTGATTTCCATGCCATGGTCATATTTCAGGAAGAACGTGATGTCTCCTAAAAGCCAGCATGTTTGTTGGGAACTGTTACAAATTGCGGAAAATTTCTATGGAAAATTCCGTTTGTCTCTCTCAAGACTAACAGCGCTTTTTCTTTTAACCATTGACAATATGTTCACAAGTATTTGTATTCTTGTCAGTTTGTGCTGTCATCTCATATTTACGAACACACACATTTGGCTCCTAAGAAACACGTTCTTCTAACGCTGAAAACATAATTGTTTAAATTTCAATGCCATTTTCGAATTATATTATAACGTTACCAAAACACTAAAGAAAACCTAATTAAGACTTGTTATTTGTACTACCGACAATAGTTATATAAACATTATTAAACACTTAAATCCAGCTCGACTTTATGCTCCTGTTTACTACTTTGTATTTACTCTTTCAATCTATTTGTTATTTATTATTTTAAAAAATCAGTAATTATCTCACTAATTACGCTACGCAACTTAAACCCTAATTAAGGGTTAAATGGTGAACACAGTTCAACTCGTGATCAGTCAAACTATAGAAGGCTAACTGTTTCATGCGCAATAGTGAACTTTCAAATCACGATATTCATTATAAATTAATCGAGTGACCGTCGCCAAAAGCCAGTATCTCTTGACATCTGTGACATCCACCGATATGCTCGGGTATATGAACAAAGTAAGAGAGCGGAACCCACATTCACATCGCGAGACGAACCACTAAGCGATTACACGGCATGTCATCAAAGGATTAAGGTCTCAGTTATATTGAAAAATTACGCCCTTACGTAATTAACGGCCGAAAAGTTCCAGCGAGATGAATAGGCGCGCGCTAATTCCCACTGTCCTTCGAACACCACATCAGTCCTCTTTGCCAGCGTGTTCCCCTTTCCTTTTTTTTTTCTTTTTGTTCCTCGCAGCCGCCTGTGTATAGATGTCACGAAGCAAATTTCATTTGTTATTTTCTCTCCGTGTCCGCGAGAGGAAAGCGCGAAACTCGACGGCGGCGACGGCGACGACGACGACGACACGACGCGACGGCTTCTTTCACACAGCTCGCACGCGACATTTATCACGCGCGTGTGACATTTTAATTAAATGCGATGACACTCCTCGTTCGATCCAGACAGAGCGCGTGCACACGCTCGCGAGTCTGTGATCCGTCTCGCGCGTTACACCTACGCCCATCGATAGCGATATTACGTCGCGCTTATTTCGCCACGCATACAGTTCCATCTCTCTTCCTCTTTCTCTCATATTTCAAGTCTCAATCATTTCCCCGTGCCTCTTGTCCCGTCGCGGTACCATTCTTGTCGAGTCTCTTCTCTCATTTTTCTTTTAATTCTCGAACGAGCACCAACGAGATCTCCGACGATCCAACGACACACGAAAACAACGCGTCCCTCCGTGAATCGGAATGACAAATCACCCGCGAGAGACTCTTGACGATGAAATTAGCCGGCCATTCGTTAATCGGCGGCGACGACGAAAGTCGCATATTGTCAGATTCGCAGAGCGATGACCGTTAAACGCGCGGATACTTGTCGCCGCAGTCATTTTTAATCCGTGGCATTTATCGGGACTCGTGTGTGCTGAAACATTTCAGTAATAGCCGCTCCTTTAAGAGGCTTATGGCACACATATGTATAAACGTTGAAATTGCAATCGCAAACACGTCGCGTGGTTAACCGTGATATAATTGCATTACGTTGTACGTAAGAGCGATGATCTTCAGCTGTTCGCTCGTTTTAATTATCATGATTGATTCTCGTTACAAAACGCGTATTGCCGTCTGTGGCGAAAGATGCAGCAAATTGAGCACAAACGTCTAGCGGCAACGCGTCGAGAATTCACGATATTAGCGATCACGACGTCGTATCGGTGCGCAATCCGAAATTCTAATCGCCGTCACGATCTCCCCGCTTCTTCGGCTTGAGTAGGGCCCCGCGCGATAACTCGACGCGTGACGGCATTATAACGACCCTCGCGAACGACGCGGGTGGACCGATAAGGGGATCGAGGTGAGAGGTGTGCGAGACCCCCGGATCCACAATCGTACCGAAAATTAAGACAAATCACGGCCGATTACGATCGCGTTAAATTAGCTAGCGGCTGATTCGTCGCCGACGACGACGTGGCCGCATGCGAATCGTGCATTAAGAGACGCTAGCCGTCGTAAATGCACCGCCATCGCTCGGGAGCTTCGTTTCTTGTTTTCGTTTCACGGTAGGACGATAACTCAACAGTGTGTACGCCATCGCGCACGCGGCTGTCGTGAGTTATCAGCCGGCACGAGTCGTTATCAGCAACCACTGCGGTCGACTGAAAAATCACCGGCCGGAAAATAATTGTTAAGTGCTTTATTAGCGCAATAAACGTGCAGCGACGAAGGGAAGAACTGGGACAAAAGGGAGAGAGATAGCGACGATCGCTCTATCGAGGTCTCAGGGACGAGAGACCGATCTTGATTTTACCGATGGCTGTAATACAGCGTAGAGAGAATTTGATTGCGAATGTTCGAAACAAGCCTAACTAATTAAGCAGAAGATAATAAAATTATCAACTACACCAGAAAATTGATTTTAGAGATCATCGGATCGGCAGTATCTAGCAAAATGTAAAAAAGCAGAATTTTAATCCTTCGGAGTCTATTAAACCCACTCAAATATATGTCTTTTTGTAAAAAATGTTAAACAATTCAATTTTCTTTATCCACACTCATAAAAGTGTTTAATTTTAAGATATAAAAATGTTTTATTCTTGTCTCCGTTTTTTAAATGCTTAAAGATGTTTTAGTTTTAAACTTTTCACAATAAACAAAACACTATGTGTTTGGATTTTAAACATCAAAAATGTTAGTTTAAAAATGTAGTATGATCGTCGCTATCTTTTATTATCAAACTTTTGTTTTGCAAAGATGTTTTAAACGGAAACATTTTAAACACTGCACTTTTTACAGTGCATCTTTGGACTTATAATGTTCGCCGATCGATCCTGCTGCTCGAAATCAGTTAGCACTCCAAATTATTTACTTTCAGTATCAAAATTGTTATTGTCTTGTAGTGTTTTCTTTTAATCATGAAATCTCTGATCTCCTTGCTGGAGATTTCTTTTCGAAACCGAAAAAAATCGACGCGCGTACATAAAGAAAAGGCTATCAAAATTTAGATAGCCTGAGAGTTTTTTCCATCATTTTGTTAAAAAAAAACTCGCAAATATATAATGTCTGCAAATACAAATACATCCTCAAGTTTGAATAATTTTTATTAAAATATACTTAGTTTCATTCTCTTTTATGCGAGTTATATTATTTTCCTTGAAATTAATTAATATCTTTTAATTAACATAAATTAAGTGGACTCAGACACAGCCTCAATAACTGTGTTAGAGATCTTGGCATCAACTTCGGAGAGTTCAAAATTTCGAGCACAATCAAGTAGACGCTAGAAACTCACGAGATCGTCTACAGGTAGACACAAGTTAGCAGTGTAACAAAGCGTGCAATAAATTCTCTCGATATCGCTCGTTAATGATCGCGCGCATCGCCGATAACTCGCCGACGCACAGTTTACTATCCATTTCCGAGCGGAGCACCGCGCGTCGCGGTACATAAATCATATTTCGTGTAATTTATATCGCGAGTAACGCGTAAGATAGGTGAAATATAACCTTTCGTCCTGCAAGAGAGCTGAAATCGCTTTGCGAATCCGAGCGGGTGGTGCGCCGTCCTTGAAGGGCACGAAAGTTAAATATATGGAGCATTCGCTTATAGATATGTAATTTGTAAAAAGCGCAGACGAGTCTAATGCGCGAAAGTAAGGGCAATTTACCGTAGTGCTGTTAAATTAATTTCGGATCAACGTTTCGTATTTATAAACTTCTGACGCTGCTCTTCTGACAGCGCTCCCCAGTACGCATAAATTAACGTCCACCCTGGCGTAATTCACGTTTGCACGCGGCGCATTCCGAAGGACGTGAAGGCGGACAAATACCTATAAATATTAACTCGATTACGAGGAGCTGTTTGCACCTGCAAAATTACTGGCCGTAACGCGAATGAATTTGTCCGAAAATTACCCGAGTAAAATCTCCGGATAGGCTACAAAAGAGAAAATAGTAATCAGTTTTGGGAAATATCATCACAGAAAAAAAGATTCGTTAAAACAACTAAAAATTTTACTGATTTAGCGAATCTACAGTTGTAATGTACGAACAGCTAGTTTTCTATGTTAAAGTATAAGCAAAATTATACAGCTGAATAAAATTAGTAATTATACAGATAATCATATTTTGTAATAGCACAACAAATTTGTTAATACAGTAAAGATAACTTTCTATAAAAATCAATCTAATATATATTATAGATCAAAATTTTTAACAAAATCTGCTAAGATGGCGCGTACTTTTGCTGCTGTAACGAAGAAAACTTGTTGCATTGGAATTTTCATTGTAGCAAAGAATCAATTGTATTAGCATACTAATAATTGCTTACAGTCATTGTTGAACCATCAAATCTTTCTAATTATATAAATGCTGAACTCGCACAGCAACCTACAACTTTGTTGTACACTCTATTTTTTTCCATGATGGAACACGGAAAATCAAACGTTTTACTAGAGAAATGTGTTTCCCTTTTGTGCTTCATATTATACATACGTGCCTTGACTTTTCAAACAACTTTAAGACGAAAGTAAATCGGTGTCGCGTGCAAGGGAATGACAAGCGAACCGTTCTAATGCCGGGAAACTGCAACGTACTGTTCGTATTACTCCCAAATTGCTCGTAAAACAACGGCATCTTTATTGCGGCGTGCGTACATATGTTTCGCGTGATAGTTCTGCAATGGGCAATTCTAGTTAGCGAAAACATTTACCCGTCACGATCGTCAGAGACGAAAGAGCCGCGCGTCCCCAGAGCGTCGAATTCTGTTGCTCAATTCGAAATAAACGGCACGATGGAAAAGCGTACGGGAGTGAAAATTGTATATACACGATGAACATTGACAATCTCCCGCATCTTGTGAAGCGGACCGACCTCCAAGTGTTTACCCGCGACGAATTTGTCACATTAAGAACGCATTAGCGTCAGGTCCAGGACGGTTTAAGCGATCGGCGTGATACGAACTTCGTGCGGGTCGCGACGGCGCGTGCACGCCAAAACGAGTGATTAAGGAGTCGATGTAGCACGCACAATCCGTGCTCCTAACCCTTAAACCTTTTATATCAGAAAATTAAATTCCCTACGAATAAATAATAGAAAAAACGTTCATGCACTACTTTCTTTGTTATTTTCTTTATCATTCTTTCATTTATATTATTTTTTCTTACCTTCTTGTTATCTTTTCTTTAATTTTATTTTTCTTGTATTTTGCGTTATTTTTCTTTGTACATTTTCATTCGATTATTTATACGTTTTTAGAAGGCTTGCTTAACATAACAATAAATACCTCATAAAAAATAATTAAACAATCAGAATTTTTTAGTTTTTAAAGCTAGAAATTAGGTAATATTTATTGATTTATCGGACCTCGCTAGTTTCTGGTTAGTTATTGACCAGATTTATCTAATTAAGATTTCTGGTCAATTACTGGATAATTACTGTCCGGTAAATTCAAAAAAGATAAAAACTGACCAATTTCTCGGACATTTTTCTACTTGAGATCTATTTCTTCTAGTTATGATGTGATCTTCTTTCTCGCTTTCCTTAACTCGGATCAAAGATCTTGATTCTAATTTTTTTTTATATTAAAAACTGATGAGATGAGAAGAAAAAAGAATTAAATTTTCTTGCGCCAACAGTTTCGAAGAATAACGGGAGAAAGAAATGAGGAACTTGTTTTAGGGTTTGCCAGCTCCCGGTGGTTGGCGGTTCGGTTCGGACCGGTGGTGCTATTAACGACATTAACGCTACTACAAGCAAACATGGCTCTATATCATCCCGAGCCGGCGGAATAATAAACAATAAATTCCGGTGAAATACGGCGTCGAACAAGCGTAACCCATTTGTTTGCGATAAACTGACCCGGAGGCTAGTCCGACCAGTTTGTAACAGCCGTCTCCGTGCGTGAACGCAACCCCTCGGCCTCTTCGCCATCTTTTTGCTATTTTTTCTTCGCGGCTACCCTCTCCTTTAACGCGTGAATGCCTCCGAACAAAAATTACTCTCTTTATGCATGAGATATTCATAAAAATATTGTGGGATAATATCTTTATCGTGTGAGCCTTCCTTTTCGCAGATTTAATCATTGAAGCTGACGTATATTTTGTTAGCCTGTAATTAACGATCAATTCAATCGCGTGCTCGATATAAGTAAATGAAAACGACACGCTAATAAATTTTTAAGATTTCAGGCGTTTTTTTTGTAATATAATTGTAGGTGTTACTTTCCATCTTAAGTGCTGACAAGCACGAACGTATCGAATTACCTGAAATTACCGGGTGCAAGATTTCTCAATTTTTATCGAGACCCGCCTCTGTGAATAATTACAGCGCACATCATTTTTGGTGTTTATGAATCGATCCGGGAGGTGAGCGACCGTAAAACTGGAGAAAAAAATTCAGTTCGAGTAATCTGTGTTCGCTTTAACGAACGACTGTGTGATTACGAGTCTTAATCATGCGAATGCAAACACGATGTAACAGTAAAAGAGCGAGATGGAAGGAAGAGAGACGATGGTGGTTCGTCAGAATATACGATGCGCGTACGTTATCGTGCCAATTAACAAATTGGAAGGTCTGACTGGATTTTCGACGGCCGTTCGTTGCCATAACTGTCGCGCGCTGGTACCATAAATGCGAAACGAGCGGAAAGAAGCTCTACGTCTGAATCATTTCTTTTTAGCTGTTACTTTTTCTTCTTTTTTCATTCCACTGAGCATATTTTTATAGAGCCTTTTAACTACAAAAACTTAGAAAATATAAATCGTGATGAGATTGTAACAAGAAAACCGTGATTAAAAGAAGGAAATATATCTCAATCAACTGAGAAAATTCGATAAAAGAAGAATTTAAACACGGAAAAATAAAAAACAGATAATTAAAAGTATTCCTAGAAATACAGAAGCTAAAATTATATATATATATATAATATATATATAATAAAAATTTTAATAAAAGATTTCTTATAACGTATTAATTTTCACACCTATATGTATCAACATATTAATAAATTCTGTATCTATGTATTTATTTATTAATAAATTCTCCAATAAATATTTTTATATATCAATTTAGAAAACTATATGGAAAGAACGATTTTGCTGAAGCATCTAAAAATTTAGGCAAATACAAATCTAAAAATAATTTTGTGGGATCACCAAAATAAATCACCAAATATGAAGAAAACTCAAGTGATGAGCAATACCACAAAAGTTTTGATATTTTATTATTATATATAATAACAATTAGTTTGAGCATCCTACATAATTATTTTAATTATTTTCAGATTTGTACTTATCTAAATTTTTAGATACTTCAGAAAACCTGTGTACCAAAGGTAATTGCATATGCTACTCGCAGGCATGATATCGAAAAGCACGAGAGATAAAATGCACAACGTTCTTGGTTCTTCGGAGATGAAAAAAAGGGCACGAGCTCTCGCTCACCCACGTTCGCAGTAATTATCGCGGTTATGACTCCACAGAGAGGGTATGCAATCATTTAAGTCACTCAGGATAACAAGTGCGAGATTCGCAGTTCGTTAACCCGCTCGCTCGAGATGGATTAGTGGATCTCCGATCGGTGACGGCGCGCCCGTCGTCCCCTCGTCTCACTGTAGAAATCGTGTTGGATCGACGCTGGTGGTAATCGCGAACTTATTATCTCAGTGCCGTGATTTTTCCGTCAGTAGGACTGATGAAAAGTAGCCTGCGAGCCGATAAGCCAGATAGAAATTACAGTCTCGCCTCGCGATCTCGCATTCGTCATTGCTGTTGCTATTGACGAGCGTATCGGTTCGTTATTGGCTGTTAATTTGCGTTCGAGTACAGAAAGTTGACGAAGAGAATTCTTTCGATGAAAGTTGAGCCGTTTCTCCAGACGTACAAAAAAGTTTATTCAATCAGGAATAAAATTATTGGACGAGTGATGATCTTAGTGAGTGATGACTTATGACTTTGATGGTGTAACAGAGAGAGCGAAGTCAGGGTTATCGGATCTAGTAAAGCTTACTTGAACGTTAATAACAAGGTCGTTTCGCACCGAATACTCGATCGGCACAGTGGCAGACTGCCAATTCTCCGGGCGCACGGGCGGTGCCATAAGGAGTGCGTTTTAGGTAATTGGCCGTGAATATTATCTTACTTAGGGGGCAACGGAGGTTAACCGGATCAACGGAACCGTGATAGCGAGAGAGAGCGAGAACATCAGACTGATAGAGGCAGACGCGGAGACGAGGTGCGCGATACCTTACAAATTGCAACTCGCGAGGGGATGTTTCGCACGGAGGTACCCATGCGTGATCCGAGGGATCGGCTCGAGATTAAAGCGGACCCGAAGCGCAGTGGCATCAAAGCGAACTCTCTTGCTCGCTCCCGAGTCCCGCTGCTCGTTTTTCATCATTTTTCTCTCCTTACCCGGCGTAAATTGATTCATCACGAGGCGTAAACAGTTATTAAACTTCAAATAGGTATGCCTTTTCGTGACTTTAAACTTTAACTTTACCGATCCGACATAATTTAGACATTCGATTGAAATTCGTATGATGGTCGTTTATGCAAAATTGAATGAAGAAATCAATAGAAAAATAAATGAAGATAAGAAAAAGTGAAAGGTAAGACGCGTGCAGTCGACAATGTGAACATAAAAGAGAAATCACAGATAATTTGAATAAAATTAGGCTATAGTATGACAAGGTTTTTCCCGTTTGATTGTGTCAAATGTTTGTAATGTGTCAAATATATTTTGCGTCGTTCAACTCATATCATATAATAATAATAATAATAATAATTGTTATTACTATTATATAACATGTTATATAATAAGATATAAGAGAAGTTAAGATATAAAGAGGAATTAAAAAAAGAATATTTGTGTCATAGAGAGAGCCAATACACAGAAAAAATGGTTTTACTGTAAATATCTAAAAATTTAGTCAGATCTGAAAATAATAATCATAAAAATGTTAGAGATTATCAAAATAATGTAGAACGCTCAAACTGGATGCTATATAAAGTATCAAATCTTTTTGCAGCATTACTTGCAGCAATGCATCATCATACTTGAGCATTCTACATAATTATTTTGATGGACATACGAGTAATTACTTTCAGATCTGGCTTAATTTTTATACTTTATAGTAAAATCGTTCTTTCCGCGTAGGTTCTGAAAGTAACATACATATACAGATTCAAGATTGTGACTAGGTACATTTGCGCATTACCGTATTTATGCAATATTTTCGCAACCGCGCATGCAGAAATCATTGTGCGGACGTTACTTTTTAAAGCGGAAGCGCGATTAAAATGGCATACCCGGCGGTCAGTAATTTTCAAATATCGGAAAAATCTAAATCACCTGTGATTTATTTCGCGGATATCTATATAGGTACACCGCGAGTAAAAAATTTTGTCATTAATAGCTCTGCACGTGATGGACGTTACGACATATTTGTTACATACATTTCATCGAGAAATATAAATTCATCGGGAATATTTATTTGAATTCTGAAAATAACTAATAATGTCCATTTTATTTGATTTTCCTCTGAGATTTCAAGCCTTCGTTATTTCAGATTGAGGCGTTAAAATAATTTTGGCCTTCAATATGATGATTCCAGTTTAACTTGGTACTGCGTTTACGTGCTAGCCGCTACGTAATGTCTTCTGACGTATTTATTTGTTCGTAGACGGACGGAACCTGACCTTCGAGAGATACGTAAGCTGCGAACGATGTTGCTCGATCAAATGTCAGACGATCGCAGCTCTATCAAAATAATTTGCGATTTGTCGACGTTCAATTGAGACAACAAAAATCACCGTCTAAAAAACTTACGGCGAGTGTCAATCAATCAAAATATAGCTATCGCTTTCAATTCGCATAACTATAATTTAAACAAATTATAGCTGGATAGTTTATAAATTGGTTTTTAATTAAAAAATATTTGCATATAAACAAGGAACAGGTGTTGAAGAAAAAAATTGACCAAGAGAATTGTTGCTCTTCGAACCAGCTCCATACTTAGGTATCCTTGCTATTTGATCGCGTGTTGAAGCCAGCTTTACTTCGCTATTATTACAGCCACAATCGCCTGTTATGAAATAGTTATACGCTACGTTAGGATATAGGCGCATGCTAATATATTTATGCTAATAACATATAATTTCCCAAAATGAAACTAGAGGATCTAATTGCAGTGAATAAAAAAAATCATTTGTTGATATGCAATACTAATTTAGTCTCTGCATTAAAAATTTGTGAGATTTATTTCTTTTATAAAATATTATACTTAATCTATCTGCTCTTTAGCACTCGTAATTGTATGGAATATTCGGATGATAATATTAAAAGATTAAAAGAAAATCGGAGAACAACATGATTGAAGTGTATTATAAAGCAATAAAAGTAGCAATCATAACAACAGGAAAGTCTCGCGTGCTCGAACTAGGTAAAACGCGAAAGAAATGATGACGCGATGGAAAAAGATATATGTACAACAACACGTTTGGACGTCGTTTCACTCGTTGCCCGAAACCCGGAAAGCGACCTGAAATTATTATCCAACTTTGTGCGAGCAACAAGTGTCGTTAAATCAACTCCATGTCGTCCATCTCGTATATCGCGCGGTTGTATATCGCCGCACGCTACGCACCCACAGGATAAAGAAACGTTATCTAAAGTTATTCTGTGCACCCAAAAAAAGAAAAATATTCTGTCGATAAGCAAGAATTCCTCTTAACATTTCTTCTAAACAAAAAATCTTACATTAATTTTACATTAATCAGGTGCGTATATTTATAACATGTATTCATCTGTAAAAATGAGGACATATGAGCTACGATCAAAAATAAATTCCTCTATAGAAAATTCTATTATAATAAAACTCTCGAATAGCCTTTTGAAATAAAAGAATACACAAAATACTAGCAGCACGCTTACTTGTTAGAAGAGGTTTGTCATTTACGTACTACATAATACGCGTGCACGTCAGTACATACGAGACATTCTTCTAGTATTGAGAGGATCGCAATCCTAAATCCAGTACTTTAGGGTCATATGAAATTCCTTTTGTAGCGTATCCTTTTGAGGTCATATATAAATGGAAAATCCTCTGACATTAACACGGAACCGCTAAATAGCAGAATATTTTTTTTGGGGTGTGAGTATTGTTGTTGGCGGCTTCGCGCTGGTGACATCCGGTTCTGCCCGGTTAAAATAAGCAGCGCGTTTCTTCTAATTTAGTTTCTGGTAATAAAAAGATAAAGGTCTATAAACGAGCAAATAAGATGTATATTTAATAATAACTTTTTTTTATTTATCGTAGATGTAACTATTTCGGATGTTTTTTTTATATATGGAGTGGTATTTTTTTATGTCAATCTCGGCATTATAGTATCGTTATTGTTCTGTATTATAGTGTTCATTATAGAATTTAATCATAAATTTGATTGAGATGATTAAAATTTTGGACTTTGAACCGAGATATCATAAAAGATTAATCTCAGAAATTTTGCACATTGAAGACCAAGCAAACGGTCTCGATTTAAGAAAAGATACAAAGCTGTTGGATGAATCCTATTTTAATATTATTATAAGTTAGGAAAGGTTATATAAACATACATCTTCGTCAGTTCGTTATGTTAAATTATTCTTCGCGTACAGAACGGTTACATTTCGTTCTCACATCTCGAAGCGCTAACATAACGGATATTTACGAGAAAATCGGATACTCAGACATATATACTGTAAGTACATATTTTATAACTTTAACTCTTGCAAAATTAACGACTGTAATTAACTTCTCTTTCATAATGACACAGTTTAATATTTGATATTCATACGCAATTGATATTTTGGATCTGCGACCTATATTTCGTATTTTAACATTCGACTCAGCCCATGTCTACACAGCAACGAATCATGGACTCGCATGTACACTCTCAGGCCGTTATAATAAACGTAAGAAGGAAATGACTGTTTGTAAAATTGTGATGTGTATTTAGTATCATTTAATATTACTTAAATTTTACGTTTATATGGATTACATCTTTATGATGGCTGAGATGGCTAAGTAAGCCGAAACGTCCCATCTTTTATATTATAATATTAAAGTTACTTATTTTCTCGTTTATAGGCCTTCCTTATCTTTTTATTATTTGAATACATACGAGAATTCTATTTCTTATTTTTTAGTTTTTGGTGTACGTGCAGATGCAAATTATGCGCTAGGTAGCGGCCTTATATTCCAGACAATCAATGTCACGTAGCATAATCGCGCGAGAGGAAAACAATTTTCCGTTTCACCGCTCGTCATCAAGCGCGACCTCTCACGAGTTAAACATCGCGGAAGATCATGGATCCGGAGAAGGAGGTAAAAAAACAAAGAAAGCGGATGAAGCGATAGGTATTAAATAATGACGAGCTCTCGCACTTCACGCGTATTCCGTTCACGTACACCGGTGTGCCACGCCGCCACCGCCGCCGCCGCCGTCGACACGCAGCATGCGTGTCCTCCTCGTGGGGCGTGAAACACTTGAAAATCCCGGTTATGTAAAACATAGGAAAACGGCCCTCCGCATGCAGGACCGTCGCGTCGCGCCGCGTCGGAACGTTAGGTGGAACGCGTAATTGAAAGCACTTTAGAGACCCTAGCGGCACGCACAACGAGCTACTCGCATTTGCATTCAGTGGCGGAGGGAATGCCTTTTAACCGAAATGACTGCGTGTGTATGACAAACGCCGGGGTTTATGTGCCGGAACGATGGGAATATTTATTGGCGCGAATTAATGTCTCCACTCGGCCATATACCGCGTTCGGCGCGCACGTTTATGCATATACGATATATTATATACATATTTATCGGGATGATTTCGCGAATGCGCGCTATGACCTACCGTCGGGAAAATAAAAAGCCTACTTGCAACAAAAAATCATTTGTGCAAATCATAGGGCATGTCTATTCATGTGGATTCATCATCGTACCATTTATATGCGATTTGACATTGACTTGTTACAAGCAAGAGAACTCGTTTCGCAGTTGAGTGATCGAAAATTCGACATAAAAATCGTTGCATCGTTTTTCTAAAAAATTATCGACGATTGCAAATTAAAATTTCAATGGTTATTTTGCACATACATATTGTTACGTTGATAAAAAAGTCATAAAAGTAAAAAAGTTGGCATAATTGACCCTAAAAACTAATTTATGCAAAAAAGGGACACATTTGTAGTTCATTAGCTTATGTGGAAAAGTGTCACAATTTTAATAAGGGATATACTATACTAGAGTCAAAATTTTTTAATCTTATAATTCTAAACAATACATTATAATTAAAAGTATAACATGATAAGAAAATAAAGTTATAAAAATTATATTTATTATCCTAATTAAGATGCTGTTCCAATTCAGAAAAATGGTCTACTGACAAGTTGCAAATTATGAAATATCACGTTTCTATCAACGTAGCGATATATAAGACGATAAAACGTCAGAAAATTGTATTGTTCGTTAGATTTCCCATCTTAGATTTTTATTTTTCGTTCCAATTAATCTTTATATCGATATAATATTCGAATTATCAGTCATAAACGGAATTATTTTCGATCGCTATTTAATGTGAATTATTTAATTAAACTGTTTTCAACGAGTCTTATTTTATCGCTACAATTTTTATATATACATAATCATAATATCACAATAAAGATATTGTGTCAAGACAGGATATCGGATACGAAAGATAATGTAGAGGTCAAATTGAAAACACAAGTTTCATTTTATGATGATTCAATATATATCTGTATTATATATCGATAAATCTATAATATTATATTCTAACATGTCGCAACGTATATACATTACAGAGTTCACGATAATTTGCGTTAAATCGGTCATGAATATATACATAGCTTGTATATTCGAGATGTTCATTTTATGGAAAGCGTCTTGGGTGAGAAGAGTAAACACGAGATGCAAAACGATGATTCTTGAAATTGCGTTATTTATCACTTAATTATAGATATGCACTTGTATGCGTATGAAGTTTGAATATGTTTCTGTAAAAAATTCTAAATTCGAGTACGCTATTCCATACCACGAAACCTCCGAATATAAAGCTTCAAACGTAAGGCGGTCTTTGGATATCTGCTAAGTCATAATGAATATAATCAAAGAAATATAATTCCTACAGTATAATAGTTTATTTTGATTAATTTTAATGCTTTTCGAAACCGGGTACGGTAATCGCAGATACAGATTTAGTGTCAAAATTTGTGTACAGAATTCGTGCAACGATAAATTTATTTGCAGCAAAATTAATATAACAATAAAAAATAAAATATAAAAATTATTAATAATTACATCTGTTTAAATATATATAATTATATGTAAATTACATTAAACATATATTATAATAATATATACATATTATCAAATATATATTATTATAAATATACGAAAATGCATCATATATTATATATATTTTTTAAATATATTATAAATACATATATACATATATATAAATATATTTTTACATAGTTGGCAAAAGAAGGAAAAAATGTTAAGAATATATGAGTGAATGTTTTGAGGAAGTGACGGGGTGCGAAGAATTAGGGCCAAGCGGGATAATTTGGATAAATTAAATTTTGAAATTGTATAAAAGATTGAGAGGGGTCGCATAGTATAGTCAATAAAATAAAACATACTTTACTGAATCACTAGTGTCTATTTTGTATGTTAAATTGAATACCTACCTACACTATGCGACCTCAATTTTTTATGATTTCAAAATTTTCGTTAATCTAATTTGTTAACCATAATGCAAATCATCTTTAAGTGGACAAAATTTTGTTATCGATTTTTCGTTCTGTTTTGCGGATAGACTTTATATCGTAAAATATGAAACCAACGACGATAAAATGTTTAATATAAAATTATAAAGCGTCGCATATTCGTATACAGAATACTTGTCAATAAGTAAGATACTTCTCAAATGATTTTATACGCGTAACATACTCTTAGTATCTGCTTGTGAAATATTCTTTATCGTTTAGAATTATTAAATTTTTTTAAAATTTTTAGGTAAACTCCAAACCGTAAATTAATATAAAAGAAAGACTGTATCTGGACACAAAATTGATTTTCGATATGGTTAAAGATATTTCATTTTCCATTAGTTTTCATTCAAACAAGTTATCGTGACTTCTGTCGTATATACTTTTCTAAAAGTATATACAACAAAATAAAATTATGAATATATGCGATAAGTTGAGTTTCTTATGCATTAAATAAATTTATTGGGAAATCCCAACCGACGCACAATGGGGCCGAATGAATTTCGTGTTTCAAAAAAGGCTACAATCTCGAAATTTGTGTGAATCGATTTAGATGCATTTTTTTTAATGAAAATTAAATTTAGAACAACTTTTGTCAAACCAAATTTTTGTTTCTTACATCAGACATAAAGAAAGAGGTTAGATTTAAGAAATTTTCAACCAAACAGTAACTCATTTAATATGGCATTTAATTTAACATCAGGCGAATATTAACAAAGAAAATTAATTGAAATAGTATCTAGTTTTTAGTAAACAAAACTATATTAAGGAACACTACACTTTTTTATCATTTTTTATTTTTATTTTTTTTTATTTACTTATTTTATCATTTATTTTTATCATTTTCATTATTTTAACTTTTTTGACATTTTTTATTTTTTATTTTTTTTACTTAACATGCAAATCTTAAAATGATGTTTAAAAAGCTGTACAAACTAACATAATCACTAAATCTTACCTTAATTTAACAAAAAAAATTAATTGAAATAGTATCCAACCCAATTTTTAGTAAACAAAACTATTAAGTAACACTAAATTTTTTAAAATCATTTTTTTATTTTTATTTATTTTTTTATTTTTTATTTAATTTTCCTATTGATTATTTCTATTATTTATTCATAAAACAACAAATTTTCAGCTTCCATATCTATTGAAGTTGAAGAATCCTTCCATTCTTAAAGAATGTTATCAATATTTGCCTGACGTTAAATTAAATGCCATATTAAATGAGTTACTTTGATTGAAAACTTTTTAAATCTAATCTCTCTTTATGTCTGATTTAATAAAAAAGAGAAGCAAGAAACAAAAATTTGGCTTGACAAAGTTGTTCCAAATTTAGCTTTCATAAAAAAAAATGCATCGAAATCGGTTCAAATTTTGAGACTGTTTTGAAACACGAAATTTCCCATTGTGCGACGTACATGCAAATAACCAAATCTTTTTATTAATTTACAGACATATTCAGACATACTTCAAAGTGTTGAACATATGTAGATATGTTTCCTTTATTTACAAACGCAGATGTCAACGATATTATTTAAAGAATTACGTAATGTATTGAAGCGAGACTATTAAGAGTAACTAAAAAAAAATCACATTTTCTCTCAACAAGAATTAATGTTATAATGGAGGACATATAATATATGATAATCATAATAATATAATAAAAATGATATTATTTATAAAAAACGGATTAGAGGGTAAAAAAAGAGAATCTTGTTCGCGTTTGTTCTGAAAATGGATTCGGATATATTCATTGTCATGTGGTTTTCAGTGTAAATATTAATTTACATATAAAAATTCTAACCAATTATTTTATTATATTTTTTTAGAAGAGTTAGAAGTCACGATAACTTTTTTGAATGAAAATTGATGGAAAATAAATAAAATCTTTAAGCATTCATATTAAAAGTAAATTTTGTATCCTGAGTCTTTCTTTTATATTAATGTATGATTTTGAATTTATTTAAACTTAAAGAAAATTTTAAAATTTTAAACAATAGAGAAGATTTCACGAGCAGATATTAAGGGAACGTTACACGTACAAAATATCATTTACAAGGCATCTTATTTAACGAGTATTTTGTACATGAGTATGTAATGCTCTGTGTTAAATATTTTAATCATAATCATTGGTTTTAGATTTCACAATAATAAAATCTAGAAACAAAACAATGTAAATATTTATTTATACTGGAAACTACATAACGATGTATATAATGTAAAACCAGTGAGGAGTCTATGTGTAAAAAAGATATATTTCCACGTAAATTTTTAAAATAGAGCTTATTCTGTATGGGTCGAGATTTTATATATTAACAAGTTGTTAGTCCTACGGAATATAATTTGTTTTATAGAATGTAAAAGAATATATTCGAATCAACTCCATTTTCAGAACAAACGCGAACGAGATTCTTTTCTTATATAATTCATTTTTCGAGCATTTAAAACATCAACTATTTATAGTTTTCACTACTGTATCATCTAGACATTAATTTATATTGTATTGTTATGATTACGATATTATGCGTTCTCCATTATAATGTTCGTTGTTATTATTATTAATTATAAGAGGAACGTGATTTTTTAGTTATTCTTATTATTCTCTCTTCAATCAAATCATATCATCATCATTATATCGTATTTCTTCTAATCCAAATAATATCTTTATCATCTTCGTTTATAAATAAAAGGAATACATATACTTTGAATACATCTGAAAATTAATAACGGGATTTGATAATTTGTATATATGTAGCGGTTGGGATTTCCAAACATACTTACTTAGATTCGTAGGAATCAGACAGGCCTGTCCAATTTGAGCTCCGGAATTAAAACGCAAAGCCACCGATGCAAAAAAATCAATATGGGCAAGATTTCGGAGACTATAAAGTTTTGATACGCGTCTGAGCGACGCTTATCAACACTTCACAGTCCATCAAATCTCACTCACATTGAATTTTTTTGCATAGGTAGCTTTGCGTTTTGGCTAAAATTAAACAGGCCTAAATAATGCATAAAAAACTTAACTTATACCATAAGTCAGTTTTGTATTGAGATCCAATGTTTCTTTCTTTTAGATCAATCTAAGACTTAAAATTTAATTAAGCATGCGTAAAAAAAACTTTAAATTTTTACCGGATGTGGAACAATTTTTTCGTAACAAAGAATGTTTATACCGGAGATCATATAACAATATACGTAATTTATATAAAACCATTGAAGATAACTATTATGTAAAAAAAAGTACAATGTTATTCTTAATATTTCGAAATAAATAAAGAGAAAGGTATAATGTAGCGAAAGAGAAAAAGACAGAGGACGAGGGAGAGATAGAGATAATAGCGGAGGAAGAAAAGACATAACATAACTTTAAAAAAATTTTCTCGGAAAAGACAAAAAATATGTGTGTGTGTACATATATGTACGTATACATACACAGATACACATAAGACGGAAAATATATATGTTTGATATATGTGTATATATATATATATCTTTTTAGATCAAAATTTAAAATTTAACTAAGATCTTTCTTTACATCGTACATATCTTCACTGGTTTTATATTACGTATATCATCACATGATCCCCAGTGTAAACATGTCCTTCGTTAAAAAATCGTTCTACATTCGGTAAAAATTTTAAGTTTCCTTTACGCGTGTCTTAGTTAAATTTCAAATTGATCTAAAAATATATATATAAAATCTTATTCTGATAAGATTTTCTCTATTGACAAGTTGTAATACGGAATAAGGTTATATTTGTTCATAGACTATATTCCGTCTTTTCCGTGAAAATTGTCTTGAAATTATATTTTGTCATTTTTTTCTTCCTGCATCTATTTTCTATTTCTCTCTCCCTCCTCCCCTTTTCCACCCTCCCTCCCTCTCTCTTTCTCTCGCGCTAGTTATGCGTTTCTCTTTATTTCGCATTCCATCTTTCGCGCGCTTTTTCTTTTTTTTTCCATTTTTTTCCTCGCTCCGTTACTTTCTACGGGGCTTCCATTTGCACAGATGTCCATCCATGTTTGCTTCTCTTTAAGCTACGAGATTCCTACGAATCATGCATGCGTTAGGTATATGGATCATAGGGCGGTGAATTGTTAAATTTCTAACGTTAACAATCGACCGATGTTCATCAACAGAGAGATAGGATGAGTCAGACGAAATTTTCGTGATTATTCCATGATTGTGATAGAATGAAATGGTATCTAAGTGTGAGTTAGTGTAGAATTCAGGGTTGGCCCAGAAAAACCCAGTTTATAAAAATACAAAAATCCCAAAAATTTGGGTTTTCCTAAAAAAAATCTGGATTTTTGCCAACCCTGGTGGAATTGTCATGATAATTATTTAAAAAACGTAAGAATCAACTAAAAAAAGTCATGTAAGCCAAAATAACACTCGAGAAAAAATCTATTTCGCTAAATATTGAGTTGAGTGAAAAAGTAAGTTCGTATTTTTACATTACATTACATCTGCCCGCAAAATACGAAATTACTTTTTACTCAATCCAATATTATAATATTATAATAATTCTTTTAAATGATAATTTTTTTCTAAATAATAAGTTCGTTTTTTGACTCAACCTATATCATACACTGAAAAAAATTTTACATGGAAATTACATAACCGGAAAGTTACCTAAATATGATCGGAAATTTATAATTTCCAGTAAATTTTCAATCATATTTATGTAATTTAAATAATTTTCCAGTCATAAACATGTAATTTCCATGTGAAATTACATAGATTTTTTTCAATGTACTGCAATGAAACTTCAACTCCTGTCCTTAATTAAACGCAAAATTGATTTTAACAAATTAAAGATTGTATTCATAAGAATCATCTAGTAAAAGAAAACTTGATCTGAAAAAAAAAAATAACAAAGAGAAAAAAATAAATTTAGGAAGGTAAATAAATTTATAAGTTTCAAATTAAACATACAGTATCGTGAACTCTGCTTCTGGACCCTACGTCAAAAATAATTCGATATCCAGGCTTTAAAATTTCTATGTATTCTTCATGTATCTACATAATAATGTAAAGAATAGATACAAAAAATAGCATAATTAATAATAATTAACAATGAAAATCAATAGAAATAAATAAGATAAAATGATGTAATAGTTATAAAACTATATATACACACATAATTGAAATAATTAAAAATTTTTGCGAACACATTTGAATATATTCTGTATTTTATATTTAATAAATAAGGTTAAAATTTAATCAAATAATTTACATCTAAAAAAGAGAGTTATAAGAAAAATACACACAATTGATGAACTGATTTCGTATATGATGAATATGTGATGTGTAAATAAACGAAGACAAACGAAGAATGTTGGATCTATTAATGATTTCTACCAATTTCTACCGTTTCTATCAATTAGATTAACAGTATTAGGTTACTTCTTGCCTTAATGAAGTAACTGCAATGTTTACGAGACATTGGCATTTGTAATTTATCAAGACATAGAAATAACCCTTAAACTGTATAATTTCGATGTAGATTAATTTTAATTTCGGTTTAACTTGTTCTTCATCTTTTTTTAGTTCTAAGAATTAGAACAGGATTAAAGTTAATCTATGTTGGTGAAAACGGGTATTAAGTCTTAAAATTCCGATTAAATGCAGACATAGAATTGTTTGAATCCTTTGTATTATAAACCCACTATAAACCACTTATAAACCTTTATAAACCTCAAATATATACCTTCTATTTATTATTAGACGAAGAATTTTTTTAATTATACGAGCAAGTGCTGCATAAGAGGTGTTCAAAGGGTGACAATTAAAACTCGTATATTTAAACGTTTGCATAAATAAATAAATATGAATCACGTTTCGATAAATATATTCCAGCTAAGAAAAATTTAATGTATAAGATTTTACATGCGCCTAAATACAGATAAATTCTATTTTATTCGTCTTAACGGTGATAGTTATTCAAATGTTTACTTATTCTAGTAAAATTCGTATTGATAATGTTTTATCAAGCGTGTAAGATTTTTGCACCTTGGTACGAAGTAAATCGACGTGTTTCATTCTTTCTTCCCTCCCGACTCAACACGCTGGTCTATAATTTTCTAGAGTAATGATATCTTGCAAGTTCCACCTTGCTAACTCTTGAAATAGTAATAATCGTGCGCGAATAAGCAACTGGTCGCAAATTTCAGATATAAGAAGCGAATCGTAGATCACTGTTTTAGTAGTTAATTGGTGTGTGATGATAGAAGGTCCAGAAGCGTCGTCACGGTAGCATATGCAATATTACCATTTGCTTTAGCAATAGAAAAACGTGAGTATCGCGTCATGAAATAGGTAAGTATAAGAAAAATGAGATATTAGAAAAAAGAAATAGATAATATTTATATAGGTATTATTGCACGCTCGTTTGATAAGAAGGAAATAATTCTTAAATGGAGCATTCATAATGCGACACTCACGAATTACTATATGTACGGAGTACAGGGGATTCTCTTGTTATAAAAATTCTGTTTAAAGCCAAGAAATACATAATAAAAGAATTTACATTAGAGAAATAATTTTTATAAAATTTATAACAACAATAAAATAACGAGTGCAAAAAGTTTTAATGTTGAATCGAAGACTTCTATTTGAAATAAATGACAAATTAAATTGAAAAAATGTATTAAATGGAAAAATTAAAAAAAATATATTATATATATAAAATATGATTTATAAAATGCGAACCTCCTGTAGACTCCAATAATGTTCAAGTTGCAAAATTCACGATCGATGATTTGCAAATAACTTTCGAAGATCATCAGTGATTTTTGTTAATTATAACTCAAGCGAATAGTGCAATAATCATCAAACTGGGATAAACTGCATTACGTTCGTCATACTTGACATCGATTAGCATTGTAGATTGAGACATATATACTAACTCAAATTATCTGTCAGGGACGCTATAGCTCGCCGTTCACAATGACCCGAAACATTTCTTTCCTTTTGAACGTAAATATTATGCTTAGTTTATAGTAAGAATATTGCGATCGTCTATTTGTACCTAATAATATTATAACAGAGACATTTGATATTCTATGTAATTTTGATTGGGAAAAGTATAGATAATAGCAAAAAATGCAGTCTAATTTCTGAAAGAAATACTGTGTATCTAAAAAAAATACAGTCTCATTTATTGCATATTTTAAAGGACTATAAGATGTCGAGATATAACTATATCGAGCGTGACTATAAACCGTGACGGTTTATCCCATTTTCACGATTCTAAAAAGCTACTCGCAAGCAAACATAGGCAAGAAAGAGTATTATGTGTGAAAAAGAAGCTTCTGTTTCTCTACTTCTTTTGGAGTAACTTACATATGTGAAATCGGCTGCATGGTATGGTGCTGCGTCAAAGAATCAGGTGATGGACCCGGTGGGTAGACGCTTCCACCGTGTTGCACGACTCCCTGCTCGATGCCTTGCGGCAGATACATTGAGATCATCTGCCGGAGATCGCCTTGCGATGTCTGTTGGCTCGTTTGCTGCCCCATGTATTCTCTCTTGACCTGTCCGGCAGGACCAGCCGCACCCGTCGGTGTTGGGCCGCCCGTCGGCGTCGGCGTGTGTATGCCGCCGCTCGCCGGGCTCGTCGGCTCGGACTTTATGCTGCTGCCACTAGGACTATGACTACTGGATATCTGAGAACCCGTTTGAGCCTGATGGTAAGGTGATGGTGATCCGCCAGGTACAGTAGCACCGTATCCGCCGTATCCGCCGTAGCCGTTCATGTTGATAGGGCTGGGACTGCTGCCACCGATATGATGTCCCATGGAATCGTACCTGGGGTAGGCCACAGCCGAGGCAGCGGTTGCGGCACCACCCATGTGACTGCTATACGCGACGTGTTGTTGATACGTTGTCGGATCAGGCATCATGTAACCGTTGGGCATGTATCCATTGGGCATCTGATATACATCACGCGGCAATTGCGGTTGTTGTGGTCCTCCGCTGGTACCTACTTGCCGTTGATCCACGCCGAGCATTCCGCCGACTCCAGCAACTGCTCCGCCGAGTTGGAACTTGTCTTTCTTTATGAGCGTCTTTGTCTTGCGGCGCGGCCGATACTTGTAATCAGGATGCTCTTTCATATGAACAGCGCGCAGCCGTTTCGCCTCGTCGATGAACGGACGCTTGTCCCCTTCGCTGAGAAGTTTCCATTCAGCACCAAGGCGTTTCGATATTTCGGAATTATGCATTTTAGGATTTTCTTGAGCCATCTTGCGCCGTTGCCCACGCGACCATACCATGAAGGCATTCATCGGCCTCTTTACGCGATCCATGTTATTATTCTTGGCGTTAGAAGAATTGTTGGGGTTGTTGGGATTATTTGGATTGCTGTGATTATTAGCCTGATGATGCTGCTGCGACTGCGATTGTTGCTGTTGTGACTGCTGATGAGCGTGATGTTGCTGTTGCTGAGCGCTCTGTTGAACCGCCATTGCGTGCATGCTTTGTTGCTGCTGTTGTTGTTGCTGTTGTTGTACGGCTGCGGCGGCGACGGCGGCAGCTGACATTGCGTAATGATGTTGAGAAGTTTGGTGATGATGTTGAAGACCAAGACCCAAGCCACCCGCGCTGGGTGGACTTCCCGACAGTGCAGAGCTGTGAACTATCGAGCCTAAAGATCCATAAGGAGACATCCCTGTATGATGGCCCATCGGCGATACACCCTGGTGTGGATGCGGTGGCATCTGAGCATGCAGACTGCCGCCCTTCATGTCCGTCTCCATCGTGTGCATCTCTTCTTGCCTGTGCCCGTACAGTTTGCTGCCCTTTTCTGATACCGTTCGACGTCAAGAAAATCAACGGGGCACGCCGAAAATGTCAATCGATCACACCGGTGAATAAACCCGTCGTCCAAATCACCACCGGTCTTTTATTTAAGTTCACCTCCGTCCACGAAGCGATGACATGAAAGTCAATCGCGAACTCTCTAAGTCACTGATAATAATCACTATTAAGACACTCCGTAAGAATGGATCGCCAAGCGTTCGCGCACGTTTTTTCCTAGTCACCGTAGTCAGCGTATGATCAATCGATCACACGATCGCGTGAGCGTATCGGTTGAATGATGTGGCAGCCTCGAACAACCATTCCGTGCTGTGATGATCCTGATATCACCAATAAATCTTCGTGCGCAGTGTCCAAATTTAATTACGAGTATCGTTCACGAGACAAACTCCATGCGGACACGGTCTCGACGAGAAGCATCACTCGCGATCGACATACCATCGATATAGTCCTCCGTACATTGTTTCGCAATGCGTATGCTCATTCGTTTTTCTCTTCTTATTCTTCCGAAAATCCGGAGAAACACTTAAAGCGATCCGCAGTTCAGAGTGTCTCTAAGAGAACTGGCCCTGGCTACTCACTTTCTTCCCCTCACTGCTAGTCTCTCACCACTCCGTGCCATTCGCCAGCTATTCTGACTGGCTGCGAGCCACAGTACGGTCGACGAATCGCGTCACGACAATGCGGCAACGACGCGCCAACTAAACGTGAATGCTCCGAAGCGGCGGTCTCCTTTGAAAAGTGACGATGGCACCTCCTAAACGCGTGCGACACAAGAAATGCGAAAAGACAAACCATCAACGTGAAAACCAGCGACTGGTCAAGTTCACGGACACCGTCTTTTGTCTTCGAGAATTATTTGATTTTCACCCACGTATGCACTTCCGTCAGCTAATCCGGTGCGACGTGTTTAAACCACAGCACGACTAAAAGCAGCGAAGCGCTTGTATTTTCTATTGCTCCTTTCTCCGCATCCACTATGCTGGACAATTACAACGAACGATCCGTTGCAGAAGTGATAGAACTTCCACTCTCTACAAGAGACCGAAACTGTCTGAGCTATTACATATCTCGGGGTTGGAGCTCATTTCCTGCCCGAGAAGGCGGCAGTCTCCCTTCTTCCAGCGTTGAGCGCCCCTCTTCTCGTATTCCACCTTGCGGTATAGTGGGGACCATATCCGACCGATGTACTGCGCTCCGTACTACGCACCGTAGGCAATCGATTGGCAAGCGCGCCTGCCATCATTTCTCTCAACCAATCGGCCGGCTCGCTAGCCTCGGAGGCGGCGCCACAGCCTCGTGACGTCACTTAGTGAACATGACCGACCTCTCGCGGCGACGCTTCGGTCCGACGTCTCGTTCCCTCCCTTCGCTTCTCGTTCCTACCCAACGTTATCGGCATCCTTTCCTCTCGTCCGTCCCTCTCGCTCTCCACCACTGTGTGCAACATTTCTACTTGCTTTTTCGCGCCGCGAAATCGGCTACCCGTCGGACGCATGTACCGCTACGCGGCCGCCGCGCCGTTTGCAGCGTTGAGCAGCGCTGGTGCATACGTGTGTCCGCGAGCCTTAATATGTTCCTTTGCACACGACCTGGAGCTGCGTGATGTATTACGTATCCATCAACGTTAATGCACGAATAAGTCAAATACACATTTAAGAATCTCATAGAGAGATAATATGATGGATATATATGTAGAAGTAGAAGATACAACGTGACATTTTGTAGCACTGTTTTTAAGAGCGCAGCTAGTGCGATACTTGTATGAGGAATAAGACTAGGAATGACTTATTTTTTGTCCTATGAAAGATGTTCTCACGGTCTTCCTTACAAGTTAGCCGATAAACTGAGCAATTGAAGATTGACATATTTCTTGCAATTCACATCATGTGTGCACCGCGTCACTTATCGTATCTTATCAGTTTTCTTTTATCTCACTGAAAATTAAGTATTTGCCTTTCCTCTTGATTTTCTTTACTCTCATAATATAATAATCTCTCTTTCGAATCGAACAATCAATACTAGATTATTTTATTTCACTGCTTCTTATTACTGCTCGATATATTCAAGAAGATTTGAAGCTCGAAATAAAGATCTCGCTCTTTCCTCCTTCCTGTCTTTTCCCGTCGGGCGGTAGAATCCACCAAGAAGCTCACTAAAATCGTTATCGTAGAGCTTTCATTGGACGTCGTGTCTTCGTTTCAGCATGCTGTATGTTGTGGGACCTGTTGCCGCGAGACGCGAAGAAAAGGAGAAGAGATGCGAAACGAATTGGTTTGTAGCGGAAGTATGCGTGGTAAATAAACGCGTAAAACTATATTTTGTGCTTCATCGACGATATCAGTAAAAGATATCGTGATAACTCCAAAATCAATGCGGCACGTATAAACGTGCTCAAAAACTATTAATACCCTTTTTTAAGCGTAGCATACATTTTTCCTCATTTCAAAAGATGATTATCGCAATTACATTCTCATCGAATAATTGTTTATCTACATTTTGATTACTGCAATTACATCAATTTTGCAAAATAATCTAGAGTGATCTCGATCCTGATGCGCGATCATCGTGATTGCGATGACATTATTTCGCAATTCGTCCTTGAGAACGTCAATCTTTAGTGCAATTATAACTTGTATTGATCGCGATTATAGTTTATCCGATATCTTGATAATCTTTTATCGCAGCGATATCAGATCGAAATAATAATAAGAATAAAAATGCTTTATGAATATAAAACGTAGATATTTAACTACCTATAACGTAACATCTGAAAAATTTGATTATACTGGTCCAAATTATGCTTATATCTTATATTATATATACCGCATAATCGCAGATAAAAGCAATTAACAATGAGTTGATATATAAACGATATTGATTATAAGTAAATTATCGTCACCGTAAATATTTCGTGGAAATTTGATAATTTTAATAGGATTCTAATGCAAAAAAAATATCAATTTAATTAAAATAAGCATTTTGCTTACACTGTATTTATAGGTTTGTGCATTTTTATTGAAAGTTAAGTACATCTATAATTAATAAAAACTGTTTTCTTACACAGAAAAAAAGATGTAGTTCGCATAACTAAAAATATTTAGTTGTGAGCAATATAGAAACATCATCCTAGTTATCTTTATGTAACAGGAATGTGTATGGTTGATATGATTTATTCTTTGATGCGTCAACTACATCAATGTAGTTAGGTACGTCTGGTTGTGACAATCAAAACTTGGTTGGAGAATCATTTATTATGGATAAGTTATATATTCGTATAGTTGCGTCAATCGTGACATTATAAAGCGTGATGTAATAAGAATTAAATTATTAATAAGAATTAATTTCTTGTTACATCATACTATAAATTAAGTTGCAATTCCAAAAAGCAAAAGCGACTCACCACGCTTATAATTAAAAATATGTATATGTGCAATGCCGTCATTGCTGCACCATAACCTATCCTAACTATGGTTCAAGCAATCACATAAATAATTGCTCCATATTTTACTATTTAATCTGGTTGGCATCACCCGATTTCTGTATAGACCAACTATACTGTTTTTTCCGTGTACGAGCAAACAAAACTTTTTTTGGGGCTTAAAATGACTTTAGTTCATGATTTATGGATCGTATGGCATGATTAGATAGCAGGTAGAAAGCAGAGAGACAGATACGCTATGAATAAACAAGTGGAAGAAAATATATATATATATGTTTATACATTATATAAAAGCAAACCGTATTTTTTCTTCCATTTGTTTATTGATAGCTTACCTGCCTCTGTGGTTTCTACCTGCTATCTAATCATGCCATACGAAAGTCATGATTTATGTCCTAAAAAAGGGACATTTTTTGTTCGCTCGTACACGGAAAAAACAGTATAGTTGATTTACACAGAAATCTGGTGATGCCAACCAGATTAAATAGTAAAATATATATATATATACATATAAGAAACAGATTTACTTATTACTTGTTACTTTTTTGAAAGTACCTTTTCTCTTTACACACACAAATGTGTGACACGTGTAGGGTCATAAAATTAAAAAAGTCAAACTCACATAATTTTTTGCTGCTTTATTTTCACTTTATGACCTTTCCTTTATTTTTTATTTTTATTATACCGTCTCTGCATTTTGGAAATGAATAAGGTCATAATACTCGCTTTGTAACACCTCCTCGGAATTTTCCGAGATTTTAATTTTTAGTGAATGCTAGATTTTACTGCCTGACAATTCAAGATAAAATGAAATTGGCTTACAGCACTGTTATAAGGAACTTATGCAATCATTGCAAAAACTCCGTTATATGATATTTTAACGTAATAAGCTACGAATTAAAACGATATCTGATCAAAAGTGGTATACATGCACGAATATTAACGAGTACGCCTCTCGCGCGTATGATTTGCTCGCGCAACAGCGGCATTAGGCCGAAATGCCACAAGTGGCACATAAACCGTGCGGAATAAGTGGATTGATAGGTCGTTACCGTTGAAAGAAGATAGAGCGGATCGGGCGATACACGTAGAAAGCTGAAGGTAAAGGAGAAATAGAGAAAGAGAGAGAGAGAGAAAGAGAGAGAGAACATACAATAAGTCGGAGTCCGACAATAGGATACCGCGGGCGGTCTTTGTGATTCAAATCAATGTTTGCGATACTCGATGGCGCACTGCCTTTGTAGCACCGGGCTTTCCTAGACTTCCGCGTGTACGTATACGCTTGCAATAGCGCGCGCCGCACGCACACATACACAAGAGCTATCTGTCCCTATCAAGTACTCGCGTGTATATCGAGGTCGCGTATATACGTGCGCGAATGTGTGCATCGGCGATGCGGCGCATCTACCGTGCGACATGAGAAAGCTCATTGTATGTTCCGGCATAGACGCACTCGAAAACCAGAATCCCGAACGGCCCCCCCCGATCGATCTCCTTCTACCCGCACGAACGGGCCGGCCGTCTCGTGCCGCGCTCGCGTTCATTCATATCCGACCGACGTTCGGGAACCGAGACCTTTGGTTTCGCGATTACGTTCCTCTTGCGACGCACATCGATTTTCGCGACGCGCGAAGCGCACGTCTCTTCGCAGCGCGAAAGCGAAATCCTTTCTCGTTACTATTCATTGTGCGAGGCGACGGGCTCTCTTAAACGTGGTGCACGTGCGGTAAATTACTTCTACACAATTTCGCGGGAAATATTTCTTTAGTCGAATGTTTTCAAGTAATTTTCGTCAAAATCGCTCCGCTGACATAATTTATTTTATCGGTAATAATCTCCCATATTTACATAATGTGATGATAAATGGCAAGCGAAAGTGCTGGTGATAAATTTCTATTGCAAATCGATTCTTCGTTGTTAAAAAAGTGAACTCGTTCGTTTTGATAATAATTAATACAAACTAATGACAAATATAATAATCGTAAAATATTGTACTCGTAGATATTGAGAGAGATTTGCAGTAGAAAATATCTGGTATTAAAATTGGTCCTTGTTTTTGTGTTGAGTTTTTAATATATTCGTATGTTAATCTAACATACGAATTTCGTTAAACTGATATTCAATATTTTTTAGGGTTAAAATAATAATATAATTTACGAGTAAATGAATAAACAACGTAAAAATGTATTTTAAAATGTAAATTCTAAAATGAATGATTAAAATACATGTTAACATATTATAAATGTTAATTTTACTAAAAAAATATTCTACAATTTGCTCACAATTGTGTGTAACACATTCCGTTTGTACATAAAATGGGTTAAAACAAATTTTCCAACACTTGGCGAACACGTGTAGAAAGTAAGAAATGAAACGTGCAGATCATCATAAATTCGCGTTAAGTTATTATTTTCTCTTAATGGTTACAAAAAATCTTAATGGTTTAGGTATTTTTACCTTCGTCAAAGTCAGTCATTTTAATTTATCCTTTTGAACCCTCTAAATCTTAAGAATGCGGAAGTAGACCGCATTCCAAATACCTAATCCATTTACACGCTAGACAGAAAACAGATGTATTATAACTGTTTATATCAATTCTGAAAAAAAAAACTATTGCTTATTAAATATTGCTTATTAAATATTGCTCATTTCAATATCTCACTGATCGCTCTTGCATTAAAATAAACTTCTCTCCGATTCATCGAACTTGGAACGCCGTCAAACTCCGTGTCAAAGTGAAGAAAGAAGAGAATACTGAGAGAGGGGGAGAACACGATCGCGCGATACGCAGGCGAATTCGTAGGCGTCCGATTGTCAACAGGTGATAGCATTGGGCCAGCTCTTAGAACTCGAGTAACGAGAGAAAGGGAGATTGTGTGTGTATGTGTGTGCGACAAAGAGAAAGGAGGAAGGTGGAGGGGGGGGCGAGATCGAGCGAAAATCAGGGGGTGGTTGTGATGGGGAGAGAACGGTGCTACCGGAAGGGTAGCCAACAAAGTCTTTATCGTTTCGAGGACCGATTACAAAGCTCGATTGTTGCCATTCTTCGGAATCCAAATAATCTCTCGCTCGTCCGAACCACAGCACGAGCAACCTACTATTGGAATAGAAATTTACAACCGTTGGTTTTACCAAGTGGCCAATACAGTCTTTTTTCTGTCACAAGGAGCCATAAAAAAATCATTAACGAATCTTTCTCTTTATCAACACAGAGCATAATAAAGTTTATCATCGGCACTTTCGTTTGCTATTTATTATCATAATTATGGAACGATGTATAAGGAAGATCGATATCATTGCCATCGGTAAAATCAATTTAATCAGAGAGTAAAGCGATTTTAACAAAAATTATGTAAACACAATTAACTGTTTCCAGTGAAATTGCATATAAATATTTTACTAAGTAAATTCGGTAAGTCAATATTCTGAAGATATTTCGATACCTTACGATATACTGTATGGGTATAATGATCATGCTACCTGAACTCAACCAGTTCTTTCGTGTACATATATGTCAGCCTCATCTCTTCCCCTATGTTTATAATCCATTGGAAATATTTCTTACACACGAAAAATGCACAATTTCATACTTCAGAAAAGAGAGTTAGTATAATCAAGATTGTGGGTAGTGCTAAATTAAAAAAATAAAAGTTAAGTTAAAAAGTTAATTAACACTTTAACTTAACTTAGTTACATTTTAGATTCTTAACTTTTTAATTTAATTTAGTTACATCGGTAACTATTAACTTTTAATTTGATTTTTTTTAAATTAATCCTCAGACATAATGCGAGAGAATAATGAGTATATAATTTTACATTGTATAATCGTTATTTGTGAACAAAAATAACCAGATTTTTTTAAATAAATATGCCGCGAGAAAGGAAAAATACGAAAAATTATGTAAAATGGTCAAACTTTTTCTTTTTCTTTTTCTTTTTGGTTGTTCGTTCGGACCAAATTTAACCTTTAACTTTTCAATTTTTTTATTAACTTAACTTTTAATTCAATTAATTTCATTATGGATTAACTTGTATATTTCAATTAAGTTAAATTTTCAAGGCGCTGTTAACTTTAACTTAACTTAGTTAAAAAAAAAGTTAACTTACCCAACCCTGAGTATGATTTCTCATGGTTCGACAAAAATTACGGTTAGGAAGGGTATTATAGTTCCGGTAGTATCTAATTTATATATCCGGATGTTTCTAATTTATAAAAACTGTCCAAGTGTTTCTAATTTCTAAAATCTACTGGCTTTATTTCACAGAAAGGTTCAAGGACGTTGCGGACGATACGGATATTACCTCGGACATTTGCTTCTATTATCCTGAGTAAAAAAGAAAGTTCGACCTAGTGCCATAAAAGAGAAAGCGCAAAACAAAAATTATGTAAAAATAATGAGTTATTTTTCGTAGCTAAAAAGCGAAATAAATTTGGGATCATAAAAGTCAGTAAATCCTGTTATCTTTATCTTGAACCATCGCTAAGATGCATTAAACACAGAATGAATGTGAAACAATTTTTAGAAAAAAAATTTTTAATCAACTAAAGTCTAGCAAAAATAGTTAATTTGTAGTTTATCCTTCCTTTTATCAATGCATTTTAACTTAAAAACAAAATCTTAAAGTTAAAACTTAAAGTTGAAATTAACAAGTTAAAATTAATTAATATTTCTGCATGTCTCAGTAAGTCCATTATACGTTATTAAGTTAATTTCATTAACATTTTATTTTTAACAGTGTATGAATTTTAAAATGAGATTATAGGGTCGTAAGCGATTGGACAGATATTTTTGATGTCATAGCGTATAATATATTGTTCAAGCTATAAGAATGAATTAAGATAAATCACATTATTATTGTTCATTTAATAATTGTTATTATATACGCTGTTCACGTTAGGATAGAAATATATATTTAACAAAGGAATTAACATACAATGCCCGTTGGAAATACACAAGCCTACAGTTCAAGTGTGAAATAGGTCTATCTTTTATTGAGCATTCATTAAGACTTGAGATCCTCTATTAAGCGACAGCAAAAACCAACTGCAAAACCAGAAATTAACCATGCTATTTTTGTTGTATTATTATAATATTATACTTATTGTACTTTTTTTGTTATATTTGTCGCATTATCTTAATAGATATTTATCTGTTTCCTTCAACAAATTTTTCGGAAATGTATATAGGTAAAAAGATGCGAACTTTGAGTATCAATTTCATATTATCTGCCAAGTAAAATACCTATAATTAGCATTAAAACAGAATATATTTAGAAAAAATCTCATAAGAATAAAAAGCATACATCATATACATATATTTCCAGATAGGGTTTTACAATTGGTCGACTACTGGTCGGCCAGTATTGATTGCCATAGTTCAGGCACTGGCCCAGTATTGATTGACAGAACCTTTGCCGTCAGTTGACAGTCATAGCGTTGACTAAGCGTTGGTTTCGTTATAATTAACTGGCGACTTGCTGACGATCCTGCATGGGTTATTTCAATATTTTTAAATTAATTTTTTTATTTAAACCTAATTTGATTAATTTTATTAGTAGAAAACATTGAATTAACTTTCATTAAAATAAGCAAAATTTTAGAAAAATCTTCCCCGTCCGAAATTTGTTTAAAAGATACAATTTATGCCAGTTTCTACACGGGCGTAACTGAAGTCTTCGTTCTTTCGTGACTGCGTCGCCATGCGTGAAAGCCCGGATCCCGGATCGGTCTCGCGTCCCGCAGGACCGCGGCGGGCACAGGTGTACAAATAAATTGCGCGGGCATACTGATTGCGCGTAGCTACGGCATCTCGCTGCACCAGCCCGGTCGGCCGGCCGTTCTGGCTGCATCATTCTCCCTGATTGCTAAACGATGCGCGCAACTGCTCGCTCGCTTGCTCGCTCGCTCGCTCGCGCGAGCCCACAACTCTCTCGCGCGCCTCCGCGCGCGATTAAATACATCCGCGCAAATCAGGATCTCATTGCGCTGTCAACGGCCAATGGGCACAACCGCCGGTCTACGCCGCACGTCCGTTTTGACGACATAATCTCTCTCTTGCCGTACCCCATCCCTCCCTCCCGCGTCTCCCTCGCCTCTTCCGCCTCTCTTTTCTGGTTCCCGACATCGAAACGCTTTTTTCTTTCTTGCATTGCAAAATCTGCACTGCAACCGGATAGCCTTCGCAGCCGCACGATGCAATATCCCGTCGGCCAATTTAAATGTTCGTCGAACTCCGCCTTCGAAGATGCCTGCCTATTTGATTTTTTTTTTTTCTAGAAACTGCTGTGAATTGAATCGTTCAATCGCTATATCAAGAAAATTGAGAGAGCCTTCCATTGTTTTCTTAATGCAAATTGATGCTTTTATAGAAAGAAAATTTGTATGGTGCGATTAATGTGTTTCACTAAAATAAAAACATCGATTCACACCGGCGAAAGTATGACGAAATTGCTTTTATGTTTGTTTTGATGCGACGATCTATTTTTACGGAGGGTCGCGGGCCAGCGTCACAATAGTCGAGTCGTTTGAAAACGTCCGGCATTATTGCGACGATCGATCCATAGACACGCTTCGGAATCCACGTCGAAATTCGGTACGCGGCGAGAAATGACAATGGTACCCTTCGTACGTCGGTCCACCATCTTATGACACTTAATTCGTGCTACGTCTGTCACCTGCCGGCAACACGACGTCCGCGCTGGGCGACACGGTTCTCTCGGTGTATTCAAGAAACCTCGAGGAGATTCGTTCCGCGTACGCGAACGTCATCCAACGCGTCTGGAATTTCAATACGTGCCCAGCACGATCGCAATTCGCGAATCTTCGGGTATCTTGAGTACAGGCATGTGTATCGTTTGCGAAATCTTGCGATAAATTTTATCAGCGATTTCGTTCAAGGGGATAACCACTAGCTGAAATATTATCCCACAGATTACATGATTTCATCTGATCACAAATAATTTTTTTCACTACATATGAAGTCATTTGGTAAAATATATGATTTTATTTAATATTATACAATGATTTCTCGTAGTCGCATATGTAATTATCGGATTATACATAGAGATTTCGTATGAATTTTATAATGATTTCAAAGACTCCGTCCCACAATTACATTGAATGGTTACCCCCTCGTTTTCGTTAACGCGATCACGTCCTCGAAAAGTGTGAGTCTCCGTTATATGTTTATAAGTAATTACGATTTAAAACGAGGAGGTAATATAATCTAGGGACAGAGTCCTCGAAATCATTATAAAATTCATATGAAATCTCTATGTATAATCCGATAATTACATATGCAACCACGAGAAATTATCGTATAATATTAAATAAAATCATATATTTTACCAAATGACTTCATGTAGTGAAAAAAATTATTTGTAATCAGATGAAATTATATGAAATCATGTAATCTGTGGGACAATATTTCAGTTAATGGTTACCCCCTCGATTTAAAACAGACCGATGAGAATAAATCTATATTATAGATGTATTTATATTCTTCAAATCACTGAAGAGAATGCTGGTCTTTCGGTATTCGGTTCACTTTATATCACTTTGTCGTAAACTTATTAAACTATAGGTATTGTAAAAAATAATGCGTAAAAATGAATATATTATAATAAATTTTTTTCAATCGAAACGTGAGATGTTAAAAAATATAACGGTAATAAAAAAAAAACAAATCTTTAATACCTTTAAAACCATCATAGATATTTTATTCAAAGAAGCTACGTGGTTTGCAGGTTGTCTCTCCATGTCTTAGTACATCGTCAAATGCCAACGTTTCATGGACATTGCAGTTCACTTCATCAAGACGAGAAACAACCTGATACCGTACTGGTCTCAAGTTGTTTCTCGCTCTTAAGTGAACTGTAATGTTCACGAAACGTTGGCATTCAATGATATAGACGGAGATAATCCTCGCAATCAAGATGGAAATAATCTACAAATCGCGTCTTCAAATATATCTCTATTGATAAAAATGTTATAATATATAAAATAAAAGAATGCTTGTGTATGTGCCATAATGGAAGTGCTAAAAATCTGTTCAAGATTAACTACAAGTAACATAATGGACCGTTAAAAATTATTATCACTTTGAAAATTCTATACATTGCGCATATCTGTTGAAATAAAGAAAAGACAGATATCTTTTGATCGATTTACAAGTTACGTCGAAATTCCCACGTTATCGTCTCCCGTGGCATAAAAGAGATATAGCGACGACTATCGGCAACATGAGCGGAGAATCACTGCGACGAGGTCAGGCCCCTTTTCGCAAGGTCCCCCTTGGTACGATCGGGGGCCCTCTGCTCCATATAACCGAGCATGAACCTCGCCGAGGTGTACCGTGAAGAGGGTACGCTCGAGGGTTCCTGGATCGTCTACGGGGAAGGGGGAGAAGGAGGGAAAGAACCAGGGACCCCTTCGATATTTATTGCGGGGATGCGTGCCGGGCAGATATTATTATTTGTACCACGCGCATAATTCAAGCTGGTCGTTAAAATTATTTTATTACTTGTTCTACACGCCGCCGCTCCCAGATTCCGCGCGGTCACCCTCGTACACGGTGTTCTTTCGCCATCCGTGGGAGCATCTTCATGGTCGCGTTTTTGCGATCAATTGAAATAGCTAAAAAGTTTTAGTGAATAGTATATAAAATGAGAATATCAATTGATCAGTATTTTTTAATTGTCAGTTACACGAGAGTAAAAGTATTGCAAACGTTTGCACATTTATTAATTTTTAGAATTTTCGAGTTTTAGCATAATTTTTCCCGTTAATGCATCATATATACATAAACATTAAAAATGCTAATATAATAATGTCAACGCTCTATAGAAGTTTTAAAAGCGAAATTTTCTCTTTCTAATAAAGTTTAAAAAATAACTTCCTACAACATGTCGCTTTTACTTTAAAAATGACATATACGACTCAAAAAATTAAATTTCTCAGAAAAGAAGAGCTTATTTTTCAACTTGATAGAAAGTTATTGACTAATCAAATAATATCGACAAAAAGATGTATATTCACACAAACATTTTATTAAATTTTATTTATACTCATAAAAAATTGCAGACTTTCCTCTTTTCGGCACAATTTTTGTTTTTTCCATAACTGAATACTTTCGAAAATGATAGCTAATTAGTTTTAACACCTTCCTATGGGAAACCCTGTACATGATCAAATATCATTTTTGTTATTTTCATTTCACAATCCTTAAAAACTACTTTTCACTTGTAATAATTTTAATGATTTTTTAAATAAAGTTAAATTAGCTCATGTTTTATGATTATTAATAATGTTTACTTAACTCATTCACGGTAATAATTCGAAAATCACATTTTTTAAATTATACTGCTTTTGGAGTAAGGGAATGATATATTTTATAAAAACAACTCGATTTAAAAATTAACGCTGATACATAAAAACATGACGGGAACAAGCCGTAGTCTTTGAAATCAACTGATACATATTGGTATTTTTAAGATTCTTCTACCGACGTCGTACTCGGTAAGAGAGACATGTACGTATATAAGAACATATAAGTGCCACCTGTCGCAAAGTACATTCACCGTCAACGCCTCGGGAGAATAAAGAGAAAAGCGCGCTCGATTCATCGGAGCCATCGAGGTACGTGCGGCCTAAAATAGGTCGACGCTAATACAGCTTCGCCACTGTAGGTTACCTGGCTGGTTCTTCTCTCTTTCTTTCTCAACGTCACTTTCCGCAGAACGGAAACGGGTTCTCGCAGATCGTTATTGAAACGAGCGACACGGCGGTCAACGGCAGGGG